>NC_053493.1:421053373-421179541 GCF_905171775.1 Rana temporaria | reverse complement strand
CTCACCTTTCTTTACCTCCTCTTCCATTCCCCTCCCCCCACCTTTCTTTCCCTCCTCTTCCATTCCCCTTCCTCCCCCCCCCCCTTTCTTTCCCTCCTCTTCCATTCCCCTTCCTCCCCCCCCACCTTTCTTTCCCTCCTCTTCCATTCCCCTTCCTCCCCCCCTCACCTTTCTTTCCCTCCTCTTCCATTTCCCTTCCTCCCCCCCACCTTTCTTTCCCTCCTCTTCCATTTCCCTTCCTTTCCTCCCCCCACCTTTCTTTCCCTCCTCTTCCATTCCCCTTCCTTTCGTTCAGCCCCCACCCCCACCTTTCTTTCCCTCCTCTTTCATTCCCCTTCCTCCCCCCCACCTTTCTTTACCTCCTCTTCTATTTCTCCCCCACCTTTCCTTCTCTCCTCTTCCATTCCCCTTCCCCCCCCCTTTATTTCCCTCCTCTTCTATTTCCCCCCCACCTTTCCTTCTCTCCTCTTCCATTCCCCTTCCCCCCCTTTCTTTCCCTCCTCTTCCATCCCCCCTCCCACCTTTCTTTCCCTCCTCTTCCATTCCCCTTCCTTTCCTGTCCCCCCCCCACCTTTCTTTCCCTCCTCTTCCATTCCCCTTCCTTTCCTGCCCCCCCCCCACCTTTCTTTCCCTCCTCTTCCATTCCCCTTCCTCCCCCCCACCTTTCTTTCCCTCCTCTTCCATTCCCCTTCCTTTCCTGTCCCCCCCCACCTTTCTTTCCCTCCTCTTCCATTCCCCTTCCTTTCCTGTCCCCCCCCACCTTTCTTTCCCTCCTCTTCCATTCCCCTTCCTCCCCCCCACCTTTCTTTCCCTCCTCTTCCATTCCCCTTCCTTTCCTCCCCCCACCTTTCTTTCCCTCCTCTTCCATTCCACTTCCTCCCCCCCCCCACCTTTCTTTCCCTCCTCTTCCATTCCCCTTCCTCCCCCCCCACCTTTCTTTCCCTCCTCTTCCATTCCACTTCCTCCCCCCCTCACCTTTCTTTACCTCCTCTTCCATTCCCCTCCCCCCCCCTTTCTTTCCCTCCTCTTCCATTCCACTTCCTCCCCCCCTCACCTTTCTTTACCTCCTCTTCCATTCCCCTCCCCCCACCTTTCTTTCCCTCCTCTTCCATTTCCCTTCCTCCCCCCCACCTTTCTTTACCTCCTCTTCCATTTCCCTTCCTTTCCTCCCCCCACCTTTCTTTCCCTCCTCTTCCATTCCCCTTCCTTTCGTTCAGCCCCCACCCCCACCTTTCTTTCCCTCCTCTTCCATTCCCCTTCCTCCCCCCCACCTTTCTTTACCTCCTCTTCTATTTCTCCCCCACCTTTCCTTCTCTCCTCTTCCATTCCCCTCCCCCCCCCCTTTCTTTCCCTCCTCTTCTATTTCCCCCCCACCTTTCCTTCTCTCCTCTTCCATTCCCCTTCCCCCCCTTTCCTTCCCTCCTCTTCCATCCCCCCTCCCACCTTTCTTTCCCTCCTCTTCCATTCCCCTTCCTTTCCTGTCCCCTACCCACCTTTCTTTCCCTCCTCTTCC
Organism: Rana temporaria; assembly: GCF_905171775.1. NCBI lineage: Eukaryota > Metazoa > Chordata > Amphibia > Anura > Ranidae > Rana > Rana temporaria. The sequence goes on along the minus strand of NC_053493.1, from coordinate 421,178,028 downwards.
ATTCCCCTTCCTCCTACCCCCCACCTTTCTTTCCCTCCTCTTCCATTCCCCTTCCTTTCCTTCCCCTTTTCCTCCCGTGCCTCCTCCCCCTTTCTTTCCCTCCTCTTTCATTTTTCCTCCCCCTCCACTTGTTTTATTTTATTTTTGTCTTTGCTTTTGTTTCCTCCCCCCCCTTCTATTTTTCCTAATGTTTTTCTTACGGTTAAAACATTGTTTATTGATTTAGACATATGCAATTCGGAAATTTGAAATGACAGAATACCGAAATTTCGAAATTCGAAAATCCATAAATCAAAAAAATGAAAATCTGAAAATTCTATAGAATGAAAATCCAAAAATTTAAAAACTGAAAATCTGAACTAACTACCGTATATACTCGAGTATAAGCCAAGTTTTTTCAGCACATTTTTTTTGTGCTGAAAATGCCGCCCCCCTCGGCTTATACTCGAGTCACCTTTTTGCGCCTGATCTCCCGGAATTTGGGGACCCGGTACCGGCCGGCTGTAGGTCCCCTGGACCCCAAACTTGCCACACACATAGCCCCACTCTTCCTCTACAAATGTACAAAGTTTGTTGTCCAGGGGACTTATGGCCGGGGAGCAACGATTTTTCAAAGCCAGGCACCCCTTCCATAGACTCCTATGTTAAATGGTCATTTCTCCGGTGACTTTGGGGAGCTGGTACCGGAAGGTTGTAGGTCCCCTGGACCCAGAACTTGGCGCACATGTAGCCCCATTTCTCCTCTATAAATGTGCAAAGTTTGTTGTCTGGGGGACCTACGGCCGGGGAGCACCGATTTTTCAAAGCCGGGGCACCCCTTCCATGGACTCCTATGTTAAACGTCAGTCTAGTCATGGGCACAGTGAGGCATGGGCACAGTGAGGCATGCAGATGGACACCCTAGGCTTATACTCGAGTCAATACCTTTTCCCAGTTTTTTATGGTAAAATTAGGTGCCTCGGCTTATATTCGAGTATATACAGTAACTAATAATAACTATTAAATTATAGGTATTGGAATTTCCTTTCAAATTTGGCTGTCAGTGAATGTAAGGAATACGAATTTACCCGAAGTTACGAACGATCCAAAATAACGAATGCCGCATCTAAGTGATTGGAACGTAACGACCTAATAATAACAATAATAAACTTTTTATTATTCATTTGTAACGTTCCATTTGTTTAGATGCGACAATCGGTATTTCGGATAATTCGTAACTTTGGATAAATTCGTATTCCTTACATTCACTGACAGCCAAATTTGAAAAGGAAATTCCAATACCTATAATTTAATAGTTATTTAGATTTTTACTGATTTTCTCTTTTTTTTTTTTTTTTTTAAGATATTCAGATTGTCAAAATTTTGAAATTCCAAAAAAAAAAAAAAAAACAATAAACGAAATCGAAGATTCGAAAGTCAGAAATGTGAATATTCAAAAATTCGGAAATCCGAAATTCTAAAAATTGGAAATTCAAAAATTCTGAATTCCCGAAAAAAAAGCAAAAAAAAAAAACAATGTAACGGAAACAAATTTTTTTTTTGCACATGTCCATTTGTAAGGCTTCATTTCCACTGGCGTTTTTACAGCCACTTTTCTGAGCGTTTTTTACAGCTTAAAAACGCCTGTCCATGTTATTCTATGGCATCATGCCCACATAGGCGTTTTTGAGCTGTAAAAAAAAACGCAGGACCAGGGCGTTCTGAAGCTCCAGAGTAGAGCTGTAAAAACGCCAGACGCTCAAAAACGCGACCGCGGCATTTTTAAAGCTGCAGCTCACCAAAAAATTTTTTTTTTTTTTTTTTTACAAAATAAACATGGACAGGCGTTTTTAAGCTGTAAAAAAGGCTAACAGTGGCTGTAAAAACGCCAGTGGAAATGAAGCCTAAAACATTGTTATTATTTAATATAGACAATCGTTCATTTCTGCACAATCCCCCCTTAGCCGCCGTGGTGGGACCTTTTGGTGGCGCTCTGACCCCAGCTAGGCTTGGGTCCCGGGTAAATGACAGTGCTCTTTTTCCCCCCCTTCCCTATTTGCCTGTTTAATAATTCCTCATGTATTGGACAGTGTTTACTATCCCAATTATTGATTTCAGATATTCTCCTGATGAGGCGGTAGAATTTCCACGAAACATGTTGAGAACAATGACATCTGTGTGGATCCACCATATTTTGATCCTTCCTAGTAGGGGACATGAATGTTGGTTATATACATGGATTGTTACCGTGCACCGATTATGATGTATTGTGATATTTAGTGTTTACTATCCCAATGATTGATTTCAGATAGTCTCCTGATGAAGCTCTAGAATTCCGCGAAACATGTTGAAAACAATGACATCCGTGGAGATCCACCATATTTTGATCCTTCCTAGTAGGGGACATGAATGTTGGTGATATCCATGGATTGTTACCATGCATGTATTATGAAATGTGGTGATTACTATCCCAATGATTGTTTTCATATAGTCTCCTGATGAAGCTCTAGAATTTCGCGAAACATGTTGAGAACAAGGACATCCGTGGGGATCCACCATATTTTGATCCTTCCTAGTAGGGGACATGAATGTTGGTGATATACATGGATTGTTACCATGCACCTTTTATGATGTATTGTGATATTTTGTGATTACTATCCCAATGATCCGCCTGAGCTTTTCCGAGGCTCTCCGGCCCCCCCCCCACCTCTGGCCACATGCTATATTGCATGCCATAGAAGTCAATGCGAAACAAATTATCTCCGTTCCCATTGACTTCTATGGGCAAACTCGCTTTGATAGGCAAGTGCTTTGGTTTACGAGAATTCTCCTGGAACGGATCATACTCGTAATCCGAGGTTCCGCTGTACTGAATTTATAAAGCAGAAAAAAAAAAAAAAAGAGGGCGGAGAGCTGAAGTTACACTCTGCAGAACTTAGCGAGGAGAGCTCAGAGCTAATTGGAGGGAAGAGACAACCCCCTCCACACAGCGCACAGGAACAGAGCCGAGGCCGTCAATCGTGGGCTGTGTGCTGGAGCTCCCTGACACCATTTGGTTTCACATGTCAGAATGCAGATAGCAGAGGAAGGGGGCAGCAGACAGAAATTACATTCAGTGCTCTGAATTGAGACAAGGTCACACTACGGAGGGATGTGCTTTGTTCCCATTTCATGTCTGAGGTTTTCAACCACTTTAACTGAGCCTGGGGGGGGGGGGGTGCTAACCAGCAGGACTTCTCACTTTGAAAGGATACCAGCTGACCCTGAGGATTTGCTCGAGGGACCGTCTGCACCACGGAGGAGGTCACCTTATCCCAGAATGCAGTTCCCCTGTTGGAATATAAAATATTGGATCCAGAATCATACAGCTTGTCAAGACAACAAAATGATCAAAGTACAACCCAAAGTACATAAACACTATGTGCAACACTTCCAGGTATTCCCCCTAACAATGCCCCCACTGACACCAGTGATGGGACACTATTCCTCCCACTGACACCAATGATGGGACACTATTCCTCCCACTGACACCAATGAGGGGACACTATTCCTCCCACTGACAGCAATGATGGGGCACTATTCCTCCCACTGACCCCAATGATGGGGCACTATTCCTCCCACTGACCCCAATGATGGGGCACTATTCCTCCCACTGACCCCAATGATGGGACACTATTCCTCCCACTGACACCAATGATGGGACACTATTCCTCCCACTGACACTAACGATGAGGTGTAAGCAGCCTTACCTCCTGCAGACCTGAGCCGTATGCAGAAACTTCATGCTGGGCATCGGACACAGGGATCGGATCAGCTCCCAGGGCTCCAGCCCCATACTGACCATGCTACAAGACAACCAACAAGACTCATCAGGAGACAAAGTACATTTCATGTTCTGCCATTTTAAACACATAAGCAGGTCAATGGCTTAAATGACTCCGACTGGCTTCCAAAACAAAAATGTAAATCACATTTGAGTGACTCCTATGGACTAGAGCTGTGTCTCCATCCACTGTGTGCATCAATAGAAACACACAACCCCCATAGCCTAGACAAGGCAATCCTCTGCTACGCCCTCCTGCTTTGTCTAAACTTACAGACTGGTGAAAGACTGCCTTGTCCACTGTTAACCTTTTCCTGCGAAGACCAGAAGTTCAGGGAAACAGCACTAAGACATCAGAAGCTAGCGTATCTCCTGATACGCCGTCGTATCTCTGAGTCCGGCCGTCGTATCTATGCGACTGATTCATAGAATCAGTTACGCATCGATCTCCCTAAGATCCAACAGGTGTAAGTGACTTACACCGTCGGATCTTAGGCTGCAATTCCAGGCCGGCCGCTTGGTGGCGCTTCCGTATTATTACGCGAGGAATATGCAAATCAGGAGTTACGCCGATTCAAAAACGAACGACCGCCCGGCGCTTTTTTTTTACGTCGTTTGCGTTCGGCTTTTTCCGGCGTATAGTTACCCCTGGGTCTATGAGGCGCAGCCAATGTTAAGTATGGCCGTCGTTCCCGCGACAAAATTTGAATTTTTTACGTCGTTTGCGTAAGTCGTTCGCGAATACGGATGGACGTAATTTATGTACACGTCGAAAGCATGACGAATTGCCGACGTCATTTGGAGAAATGCGCACTGGGATTCAGTCGCGTTCGGTGCGGGGACGTGCATCATTTAAATGATACACGCCCCCTACCCGCCGAATTTGAATTCCGCCGGGCGATTTACGCTACGCCGCCGCAACTTTACAGGCAAGTGCTTTGTGAATAAAGCACTTGCCTGAAAAACTTGCGGCGGCGTAACGTAAATGAGATACGTTACGCCAGCAGAAAGATCTGCTGATCTTTCTGAATCTGGCCCAATATGTTAAACTAAAAAAACACTGAGGGTTGAATACTACTTTGATAGCTTTTGGTAAGAAATAAGGGCCCAGATTCACGTAGGGCGGCGTAACTTTGTGTGAGCGTAGCGTATCTTATTTACGCTACGCCGCCGCAACTTAGAGAGGCAAGTGCAGTATTCACAAAGCACTGGCGTCCTAAGTTACGGCGGCGTAGCGTAAATGGGCCGGCGTAAGCGCGCGTAATTCAAAGTAGGCTGTAGTGGGCGTGTTGTATGGTAATGAATTGTGACCCCACGTAAATGACGCGCCTAACGAACGGCGCATGCGCCGTCCGTGAACGTATCCCAGTGCGCATGCTCAAAATCACGTCGCAAATAGTCAATGCTTTTGAGGTGAACGTAACCTACGCCCAGCCCCATTCTGAATCGGCTTACGTAAACAACGTGAAATTCGACGGCTGTCCCCGACGTCCCGTAAGTCCATTCGGACTTACAACGGCGTATCTACCGATACGTCGTCGTAAGTCTTTGTGAATCTGGGCCATAATGTTCAACAATCAGAGGACACCATCCCACATTTGTATACAGAAGTGAGCAGAAAGAGCACTGATAAGCGGTACCTCCTTGTCTTCAGGGAATACACGGGATAGAGAAGGCCGGCTAGACAAGAAGCAATGTGTGCATTCATCGCGGTGAGGGAGACTACTGGCTGAAGACCGGAAGAAGAGAAGGTTTTTTTCTCAGCTGTGGAGGCTGCCCTCTTCATCACATCGTCATTGGAGAAGAGTAGGACCCCATCGCAGTACCTATAAAACAAGCACATGTTTTCACTTAGATGTACAATAGGACTCTTTCACAGAACCTATAAAACAAGCACATGCTTTCCCTTAGCTGTAGAATAGGGCCCCATCACAGAACTCAATAAAACAATGACACATCTTCACTTAGGTATAGAATGGAACCCCATTGCAGTACCTAAAAAACAATAACAGGTTTTCGCTTAGATGTAGAATGGGACCCATCGCAGTAACAAATAAAACAATGACATCTTCATGTAGATGTAGAATAGGATACCAAGTGCCCTGAGGCGATTCAGTTCGCATGTGTTGCGCTATATACGTTTTTCACTCACTCATTGTACCCAATGACAGCTGGTCACAGATGTAAACAGAAGCCAGTTATTAACAGCGCTTTCCTCACGCTGGCAGCATGAGGAGAGAAGAGGAGAGCTGATAACCGGCTTGTGTAAAAGAGACCAGGGCAGGCAGTCTGTCCTGATCAGTGTCCTAATTGTCAGTGCAGTCCCAACTGGGCCCACCAGTGCTGCCAATCAGTGTCACCTATCAGTGCTCCCTATAAGTACCCACCACTGCAACCTTATCAGTGCCACCTATCAGTGCCCACCACTGCCACCTCATCAGTGCCCACCACTGCCACCTCATCAGTGCCACCTATCGGTGCCCACCACTGCCACCTCATCAGTGCCCTCCACTGCCACCTCATCAGTGCCCACCACTGCCACCTCATCAGTGCCACCTATCAGTGCCCACCACTGCCACCTCATCAGTGCCCGTCAGTGAAGGAGAAAAACCCGTTCTCAAAATTTTATACCAAAACAGTTTTTTTTTTTCAAAATGTTCGTTTTTTTTGTTTGTGCAAAAAATAAAAAGCCCAGTGGTGATTAAATGCCACCAAAAGAAAGCTTTATTTGTATGATAAAAATATCATATGTGTACAGTGTATGACCGCCCAATTGTCCTTCAAAGTGCAACAGCGCTGAAAGCTGAGAATTGGCCTGGGCAGGAAGGGGGTTAAATGGGGGGGAAGGCAATTCGTCCTTCTCAGTGGGGCGTTCCTCTTGGCAATCAGGCAGCTTCCCTCTGTGATAAAGCATCAGCAAATCATTATATCCAGTAACAGAAGGACCCTCAGCTCACCTCTGCAGGTAGGACAGGCAGAGCAGGGAGTTGTAATGCTGTAATGGGGTGTCGCCGGTCTCGTGGGGTGCCGCAGTTACGCTCAGCAAGTGACCCGCCGGATAGCTGTCTCTGATCTCCTGACACAGATGGGAACCCAGACCTGATGGAGCGAAGGCAAAAAAAATTTAACCAACACCCACAGAGGACACAAAAAAAATACAGAAATATTATATTTACAAGGAAAACACCAGTTACATTTTTTTTTTATAAAAACACACAGATACAAAAGCCGTCATTGATCATCATACAGGAGACGGTCCGAGACTGCAGACATACTACATGAGATGGTCAGAGACTGCAGACATAATACAGGAGATGGTCAGAGACTGCAGACATAATACAGGAGATGGTCAGAGACTGCAGACATAATACAGGAGAGGGTCAGAGACTGCAGACATACTACAGGAGAGGGTCAGAGACTGCAGACATACTACATGAGATGGTCAGAGACTGCAGACATAATACAGGAGATGGTCAGAGACTGCAGACATAATACAGGAGATGGTCAGAGACTGCAGACATAATACAGGAGATGGTCAGAGACTGCAGACATAATACAGGAGAGGGTCAGAGACTGCAGACATATTACAAGAGACGGTCAAACACTATAACAGAAGGTTGGTGTACGTACCGGATCCAGTGCCGCCACACAGACTGTGCAGGATCACCGTGCCACTGTAGCAGTCTCTCCTCTCCACCTCTCTGCGGAAACTCTCCATCGTCCGCTCCAGCAGGCTCTGATCTGCCCCCATTCCTGTGTCACGGTACCCTAGAGCGGGGAAGAGGAATGGAGAGTAAAATAAAAACGGATTGGCCTGGTGGTTGTAATATGAAGTATTCCACTGCACCCAACAACGGACCAGCTTTCATAACGCCCTGTCTCGCTCCATGCCAATCAGCGGGTGCCGGCGGACATCTATTGGCTGGCACCCGCTGATCGGCTTCTGCTGTGACCCCCTACCCGGAAGTGCAGAGTCATGTATATACACACGATTCTGCACAGAACGGCCACCCTGTGGCAGTATATCTATTAAAAGGGCAGTCGGGAGGCGGTTACAGTGAAAAAATAAATATGGTAATAAATATAATAATAATAATATTATTATTATTATTATTATTATTATTATTATTATTATTATTTACCATTTTATTATTATTAAAATGGTAATATTATTATTATTATTATTACCATTTAATAATAAAATGGTAATATAATAATAAATAATAATAATAATAATAATAATAACCATTTTATTATTGTTATTATTATTAATTACCATTTTATTATTATTATAATAAAATGGTAATAATAATAATAACAACAACAACAACAACAACAACAACAACAACAACAACCATAATAATAAAATGGTAATTATTATTATTATTATTATTATTATTATTATATTACCATTTTATTTTTATTAAAATGGTAATATTATTATATTTATTTATTAACATTTAATAATAATAAAATGGTAATATAATAATAATAAAAAAAAATGGTAATAAAAAAATAATAATAATAATAACCATTTTATTATTATGGTTATTATTAATTACCATTTTATTATTATTATTATTATTATATTACCATTTTATTATTAAATGGTAATAAATATTATTATTATTATTATTATTATTATTATTATAAAATACCATTTTAATAATAATAAAATGGTAATATAATAATAATAATAATAATAATAATAATAATAATAAAATGGTAAAAAAAAAAAAAAAAAAAAAAAAAAAAAAAAAAAAAAACCCACCAAAAACAATAAAATGTGTCCCCTTTGTGTGTTGGGAGCCGCCCCCTCCTCTTACCATAGGCCCAGTTATTTCCTCTTCCTCTCCGCCCCACAATGATATTGGCGTCTCTGAAGTACCTGAGGAGGAACAAAACCATCTATTATTATTCGTACAATGTGTGCGACCAACACCCCCAATATAAACACCCCCCCCCCCCCGAACACATTGTATATCCACTTCTAGGCTGGCATCACATGCGATTCGTGCATTCTTTTTTTTACGGCTCAAATCGCACCTCAACCACATGAAAAAGGGGCAGGCACGTCTTTTTTACATTTTTTATGCTGCTCTGGAATCGGATGTTCATACCCACGCGGTCCCGGTTCTATCAACCACACCTGTTTTTGGGGTGTCATTAACCCCTTCGTGACTACACTATAGCCGAATGTTGGCTACAGCGCGGCCGCACTTTGCCACGGAGGCCGTCATACGAGGTCCTCCCACTGCCTTGCATGCCCCCCCCTGACATAACGGGGTAAAGAGCAAATCGTGGCGGCTTTTTACCACGTGATCAGCTGTGTCCAATCGTAGCTGATCGCAACGAAAACAGGATTTTGCTGGTTATTGGCGAGAGCCGAAAACCGGCAAAACCACACAGGGGACCGACAATCCGGGCACAGCCCCAACAGTCAGGGCCGCCATCAGGAATTATGGGGACCCCTTACACAGATTCAGGCATGGGCCCCCTGAAGCAGAGTACTGGGGGGGTGCTGTCGTCTCAAATTGAGAAGCGGGGGGCTGCCGCGAATTGAGAAGTGGGGGGGGGCTGCCGCGAATTGAGAAGTGGGGGGGTGCCGCCACTAATTGAGAAGCGGGGGAAGGCGTGAATCACGAATTTGGGGGTTGCCCTGGGAACCTCTGGGCCCTTTACAAAGGAGGAAGAAAGAAGGAAGAAAGGAAAGAAAAGAAAAGAAAAAGAAAAAGAAAAAGAAAAAGAAAAAGAAAAAGAAAAAGAAAAAGAAAAAGAAAAAGAAAAAGAAAAAGAAAAAGAAAAAGAAAGAGGGGTAGCCATCCGGGGGCCCTTTAATAAAAAAAAAAAAAAAAAAAGGGGGGTTGCAACCTGGGCCCTGGGGACTTCCGGGTGTACTGCCTGTACCCCCCTGATGGCGGCCTTGCCAACAGTGCTGCCAATCTGTGCCCGCCAGTGCTGCCTATGAGTGCCACATATCAGTTCCCATCAGTGCCACCCAGAGACATAACTAGAACCTTCAGGGCCCCTGAGTGAGCGACTTGTATAGCGCTACAAATGTGAACTCAATCGACTCAAGGCGCTTTTCCCAGCCCGTCCCGGCCTTGTGTCTTTAGAAGAGGTGGGTCTTAAGCTTCTTCCTGAAGGCCCGATGGTTTTCTTCCAAGGGGATGTCCGTGGGCAGAGCGTTCCATAGCCGGGGTCCTTGGACTGCGAATCTTCGTTCTCCTTTTGATTTATAGTGGGTCTTGGGGATGTGGAGGGGGTTTTGGCTAGTTGATCGGAGGGGGCGGCTCGGTGTGTAGTGTTTTATTTTCTTGTGTTTCTTTGTGTGCATTTGTGTCTTGAAAGTAACCCGATCCTTCACAGTCAGCCAATGGAGGGTCCTCAGGGCCGGGGTGATTGATTCCCAGGTCCCCCCCCCCCCCTCGTTACCAGTCTGGCTGCCGCGTTCTGGACGACTTGTAGGCGCGAAATCTGGTATTTGGAAAGTCCGAGGTAGAGGGCGTTTGCGTAGTCTTGTCGGGAATTGATGATTGATCCAAACTACTACCGCTGTATCCTCTTCCGGGATGAAGGGGAGGAGTCTTCGTAGCAGGCAGAGAAGGTGGTGAGATCCGCTGACTACCGATCCTATTTGTGCGTCCATCGTCATGTCTGAGTCAAACACGACTCCGAGGCTTTTGACTTTGGCGCTTGGGGTGATGGTTTGTCCAAGGATGGTGGGTGGTGTGCCTGTTGTGCTATTGTTTTTCTATCGGTTTGCGTGGAGAAAGAGAAGTTCAGTTTTGGATCCATTAACCACTTAAGGACCGGACCAATATGCAGCTAAATGACCCAAGGGGTTTTTACAATTCGGCACTGCGTCGCTTTAACAGACAATTGCGCGGTCGTGCGACGTGGCTCCCAAACAAAATTGGCGTCCTTTTTTCCCCACAAATAGAGCTTTCTTTTGGTGGTATTTGATCACCTCTGCGGTTTTTATTTTTTGCGCTATAAACAAAAATAGAGCGTCAATTTTGAAAAAATTTTAATATTTTTCACTTTTTGCTATAATAAATATCCCCCAAAAACATATATAATTTTTTTTTTCCTCAGTTTAGGCCGATACGTATTCTTCTACCTATTTTTTTTTTTTTTACCAAAAAATCGCAATAATCGTTTATCGGTTGGTTTGCGCAAAATTTATAGCGTTTACAAAATAGGGGGTAATTTTATTGCATTTTTATTCATTTTTTTTTTTTTACTACTAATGGCGGCGATCAGCGATTTTTTTCGTGACTGCGACATTATGGCGGACACTTCGGACAATTTTGACACATTTTTGGGACCATTGTCATTTTCACAGCAAAAAATGCATTTAAATTGCATTGTTTATTGTGAAAATGACAGGTGCAGTTTGGGAGTTAACCACAGGGGGCGCTGTAGGAGTTTGTGTTCCCTTAGTGTGTGTTTACAACTGTAGGGGGGTGTGGCTGTAGGACTGACGTCATCGATCGAGTCTCCCTTATAAAAGGGATCACTCGATCGATGTGCCGCCACAGTGAAGCACGGGGAAGCCGTGTTTACATACGGCTCTCCCCGTTCTTCAGCTCCGGGGAGCGATCGCGAGGGGGCGGCTAGAAACGAATAGCCGCGCCGTCGTCCCGGATCGCTCCCCGAGGCTTACCGACTGCCGCATGTTTCCCGGGGGGGTCCCGATCGGACCCCCGACCCACGTCTAGGCAGGCACGTACAGGTACATTGATGTGCCTGTCTGTGCCATTCTGCCGACGTATATCTACATGAGGCGGTCAGGAAGTGGTTACGTTTGAGGGAATTCTTCGTCATCCAATGAGAGGCAGTTTTCTAGTGCGTGGTATTGGTCTTTTTTGTTGGTGATGCAAAGGTAAAGTTGGGTGTCATCGGCGTAGGAGTGGTAGAGCAGATCCTGTTTGCTGCTGATTGTGAGGAGTGGGCGGAGGGTAGAGGTTGAAGAGCACGGGCGACAGGGGTGATCCTTAAAGGGACTCCGCATGTACTTTTATGTGCTTCTGAAGTGAAAGGTCCAAGTTTCACTGTCTGGGATCGGTTCCCTAGGAAGGATGCGAACCAGGGTAGATCGGAGTCTGCGACTCCACCTACTTCTTCTGTCAGACGAGAAACCGTGACAGGCCCCTCCCTATGGATCAGGGGCAGTGGTGGGGGGGGGGGGGGAAATGGGATCAGGTACAGCTGGGGGAACAGGGATGACATCAGTGGTGGGGGATAGGGATGACATCAGGGACAGTGGTGGAGGATAGGGATGACATCAGGGACAGTGGTGTGGATAGGGATGACAACAGGGGCAGTGGTGGGGATAGGGATGACATCAGGGACAGTGGTGGGGGATAGGGATGACATCAGGGACAGTGGTGGGGATAGGGATGACATCAGTGGTGGGGACAGGGATGACATCAGTGGTGGGGGATAGGGATGACATCAGTGGTGGGGGATAGGGATGACATCAGGGACAGTGGTGGGGGATAGGGATGACATCAGGGACAGTGGTGGGGGATAGGGATGACATCAGGGACAGTGGTGGGGGATAGGGATGACATCAGGGGCGGTGATAAGAGATGACATCAGTGGTAGTGGTGGGGATATGGATGACATCAGTGGGGAGGATAGGGATGATAATCGGGGGCAGTGGTGGGGATAGGGATGACATCAGGGCCAGTGGTGGGGACAGGGATGACATCAGTAGCGGGGATAGGGATGACAGGGGCGGTGGTTGAGATATAGATGAAATCAGTGGTGGGGATAGGGATGACATTGAGGCAGTAGTGGGGATAGGGATGACATCAGTGGCGCTGATAGGGATGCCATCAGTGGCAAAGACAGGGATGACATTGGGGCAGTGGTGGGGATAGAGATGACATCAGTACCGGTGGTGGGGATAGGGATGACATCAGGGTCAGTGGTGGGGATAGGGCTGTGCCCATTATGAGGGGTTCCCTCCATCCCTGTGCTGAGTTCCTGGGTCTGTACACCCGCTGTGCCCATTATGAGGGGTTCCCACCATCCTTGTGCCGAGTTCCCGGGTCTGTACACCCGCTGTGCCCATTATGAGGGGTTCCCACCATCCCTGTGCTGAGTTCCCGGGTCTGTACACCCGCTGTGCCCATTATGAGGGGTTCCCACCCTCCCTGTGCTGAGTTCCCGGGTCTGTACACCCGCTGTGCCCCATTATGAGGGGGTTTCCTCCATCCCTGTGCTGAGTTCCCGGGTCTGTACACCCGCTGTGCCCATTATGAGGGGTTCCCACCATCCCTGTGCCGAGTTCCCGGGTCTGTACACCCGCTGTGCCCATTATGAGGGGTTCCCACCATCCCTGTGCTGAGTTCCCGGGTCTGTACACCCGCTGTGCCCATTATGAGGGGTTCCCACCATCCCTGCACTGAGTTCCCGGGTCTGTACCCCCTGCTGTGCCCATTATGAGGGGTTCCCACCATCCCTGCACTGAGTTCCCGGGTCTGTACACCCGCGGTGCCCATTATGAGGGGTTCCCACCATCCCTGCACTGAGTTCCCGGGTCTGTACCCCCTGCTGTGCCCATTATGAGGGGTTCCCACCATCCCTGCACTGAGTTCCCGGGTCTGTACCCCCGCTGTGACCATGAGGGGTTCCCACCATCCCTGCACTGAGTTCCCAGGTCTGTACACCCGCGGTGCCCATTATGAGGGGTTCCCACCATCCCTGTGCTGAGTTCCCGGGTCTGTACACCCGCTGTGCCCATTATGAGGGGTTCCCACCATCCCTGTGCTGAGTTCCCAGGTCTGTACACCCGCTGTGCCCATTATGAGGGGTTCCCCCCATCCCTGTGCTGAGTTCCCGGGTCTGTACACCCGCTGTGCCCATTATGAGGGGTTCCCACCATCCCTGTGCTGAGTTCCCGGGTCTGTACACCCGCTGTGCCCATTATGAGGGGTTCCCACCATCCCTGTGCCGAGTTCCCGGGTCTGTACACCCGCTGTGCCCAATATGAGGGGTTTCCTCCATCCCTGTGCTGAGTTCCCGGGTCTGTACACCCGCTGTGCCCATTATGAGGGGTTCCACCATCCCTGTGCTGAGTTCCCGGGTCTGTACACCCGCTGTGCCCATTATGAGGGGTTCCCACCATCCCTGTGCTGAGTTCCCGGGTCTGTACACCCGCTGTGCCCATTATGAGGGGTTCCCACCATCCCTGTGCTGAGTTCCCGGGTCTGTACACCCGCTGTGTTGAGAATTACATAGTTGGGGTTGAAAAAAAGACAAGTCCATCCAGTTCAACCATAAAAAAATAAACAAAAATATATAATATCATACAATCCCATATACCCACAGTTGATCCAGATCTTCCCGCCCCCGAGGATCTGTATTATAAAAAAGGTTGCATTCTACACCATAGAAGATAATTGGTGCCAATATTTCTACAACAACCAACGTTCACGAGCTTGTCCTAAAATAGATTGCAAGCTCTTACGACTCAGAATATATTTGAAGCCCCCGGGGACCGCCGCAGTCACTCACCCTTTCTTCACCTGCTGCCGCAACCTCCGAATTACTTTCGTTTCGCTGTCAACGCAGATCGCATTGATCGACCCGTCCCGCGAGAAATACGGATGTCTAATGGAAAAAGGAAAGAAAGCGTAATTTCTCTAATCATGCAATGCATCACTGGCGCCCAACCTGTGGCCCTTTGCTATATGATGAGTGCGGCCCTCGAATCTCAGCAGTCTGGGAACACCGATCTCCGGAATTAACCCCGGGGGGGGGGGGGCGTATTTAAGCTCCTCCTCATCTTTTGTAGCGGTTTTTAGATGTCTTGTGGTGTTCCTTCAGATCAGGGGTGGGCAATTATTTTTTCGATGGGGCCACATGAGAAACTAAAAATATTTTGGAGGGCCGGGCCAAAAGGCTAAACTCCATACTGCATAAAATCAATTGTATTTCTTTATAAAAAGCAGTAAATATCATTGTTGGACAACTGGTACGAGTACTTGTTATAGACATGACACAGGAGGGGGACAGAGGCTGGGGACATGACACAAGAGGGGGACAGAGGCTGGGGACATGACACAAGAGGGGGACAGAGGCTGGGGACATGACACAAGAGGGGGACAGAGGCTGGGGACATGACACAAGAGGGGGACAGAGGCTGGGGACATGACACAAGAGGGGGACAGAGGCTGGGGACATGACACAAGAGGGGGACAGAGGCTGGGGACATGACACAGGAGGGGGACAGAGGCTGGGGACATGACACAGGAGGGGGACAGAGGCTGGGGACATGGCACAGGAGGGGGACAGAGGCTGGGGACATGACACAGGAGGGGGACAGACGCTGGGGACATGGCACAGGAGGGGGACAGACGCTGGGGACATGGCACAGGAGGGGGACAGACGCTGGGGACATGGCACAGGAGGGGGACAGACGCTGGGGACATGACACAGGAGAGGGACAGACGCTGGGGACATGACACAGGAGGGGGACAGAGGCTGGGGACATGACACAGGAGGGGGACAGAGGCTGGGGACATGACACAGGAGGGGGACAGAGGCTGGGGACATGACACAGGAGGGGGACAGACGCTGGGGACATGGCACAGGAGGGGGACAGACGCTGGGGACATGGCACAGGAGAGGGACAGAGGCTGGGGACATGACACAGGAGGGGGACAGAGGCTGGGGACATGACACAGGAGGGGGACAGAGGCTGGGGACATGGCACAGGAGGGGGACAGAGGCTGGGGACATGGCACAGGAGGGGCACAGAGGCTGGGGACATGGCACAGGAGGGGGACAGAGGCTGGGGACATGACACAGGAGGGGGACAGACGCTGGGGACATGACACAGGAGGGGGACAGACGCTGGGGACATGGCACAGGAGGGAGACAGACGCTGGGGACATGACACAGGAGGGGGACAGACGCTGGGGACATGACACAGGAGGGGGACAGAGGCTGGGGACATGACACAGGAGGGGGACAGAGGCTGGGGACGACACAGGAGGGGGACAGAGGCTGGGGACATGACACAGGAGGGGGACAGAGGCTGGGGACATGACACAGGAGGGGGACAGAGGCTGGGGACATGACACAGGAGGGGGACAGACGCTGGGGACATGACACAGGAGGGGGACAGACGCTGGGGACATGACACAGGAGGGGGACAGACGCTGGGGACATGGCACAGGAGGGGGACAGAGGCTGGGGACATGACACAGGAGGGGGGACAGACGCTGGGGACATGACACAGGAGGGGGACAGAGGCTGGGGACATGACACAGGAGGGGGACAGACGCTGGGGACATGACACAGGAGGGGGACAGAGGCTGGGGACATGACACAGGAGGGGGACAGACGCTGGGGACATGACACAGGAGAGGGACAGAGGCTGGGGACATGACACAGGAGGGGGACAGAGGCTGGGGACATGACACAGGAGGGGGACAGACGCTGGGGACATGACACAGGAGGGGGACAGACGCTGGGGACATGGCACAGGAGGGAGACAGACGCTGGGGACATGACACAGGAGGGGGACAGACGCTGGGGACATGACACAGGAGGGGGACAGAGGCTGGGGACATGACACAGGAGGGGGACAGACGCTGGGGACATGGCACAGGAGGGGGACAGAGGCTGGGGACATGACACAGGAGGGGGACAGAGGCTGGGGACGACACAGGAGGGGGACAGAGGCTGGGGACGACACAGGAGGGGGACAGAGGCTGGGGACATGACACAGGAGGGGGACAGAGGCTGGGGACATGACACAGGAGGGGGACAGAGGCTGGGGACATGACACAGGAGGGGGACAGACGCTGGGGACATGACACAGGAGGGGGACAGACGCTGGGGACATGACACAGGAGGGGGACAGACGCTGGGGACATGGCACAGGAGGGGGACAGAGGCTGGGGACATGACACAGGAGGGGGGACAGACGCTGGGGACATGACACAGGAGGGGGACAGAGGCTGGGGACATGACACAGGAGGGGGACAGACGCTGGGGACATGACACAGGAGGGGGACAGAGGCTGGGGACATGACACAGGAGGGGGACAGAGGCTGGGGACATGACACAGGAGGGGGACAGACGCTGGGGACAGGCAGCAACTGTTTAATCAATAACAATTGATTAAACAGTGGCTGCGTGTGATGGCACAGTGGCTGCGTGTGATGGGCACAGTGGCTGCGTGTGATGGGCACAGTGGCTGCGTGTGATGGGCACAGTGGCGACAATTGATGGCACAGTGGCTGCGTGTGATGGGCACAGTGGCAACAATTGATGGCACAGTGACTGCGTGTGTTGGCACAGTGGCTGCATGTGATGGCACAGTGGCTGCATTTGATGGGCACAGTGGCTGCGTGTGATTGGCACAGTGGCTGCGTGTGATTGGCACAGTGGCTGCGTGTGATTGGCACAGTGGCTGCGTGTGATTGGCACAGTGGCAACAATTGATTGCACAGTGGCTGCATGTGATTGGCACAGTGGCTGCGTTTGATGGGAACAGTGGCTGCGTGTGATGGGAACAGTGGCTGCGTGTGATGGGCACAGTGGCGACAATTTATGGTGGCACAGTGGCTGCGATTAATGTTAATTCACGCCGCTGAAATGAACCGGCACGACCAACTGAAAGGGGGGGGGGGGGAGCGACGAGCACACAAAGTGACAGGAGGAAAGGGAGCCAGGAGCACACTCGGCAGTCGGCACACAATGTGTAAAGTGCCGCTGCCCGTGGCCCCGCGCTGTGACAGTGAGTGACACACTGGCTGGTTGCGCCCCCCTCTTGCACTAAATGGTAGCGCCCGGCCCTGCCTACTGTTATCACCGTGGCGGGGAACATTACAGACAGCGTTCGTTTGAACAGCCGTTTTCCCCGCCGCGCATAGACACTCCCCCTTGGACGGATCTGTCCAATCGCGAGCAAGGGGGAGTGTCTATGTGCGGCGGGGGAAAACAGTTGTTCAAACGAACGCTGTCTGTAATGTTCCCCGCCGCGGTGATTAACGGGGCCGGATTAAAAGGTCCGCCGGGCCGTATACGGCCCGCGGGCCGTAGTTTGCCCAGGTCTGCTTCAGATGGTAGTCTCTTCCAGGGGCGGACTGACCATTTGAGCACTCGGGCACTGCCCGAGGGCCCCATGCCACTAGGGGGCCCCATCAGGGTTGCCAGCCTCAGTAAAACCAGGGACAGTATATAAAAATCTGTGTTTTTTTTTAAAAAATCACAAGATTATAGCTGCCCCACCTCTCCAGTACCTTTTCAGTGTGTGTGTACTGTATGTGTGTGTACTGTGTGGCCCCATAATCTATTGCCTGGGGGCCCCATAATCTCTATTGCCTGGGGGCCCCATAATCTCTATTGCCTGGGGGCCCCATAATCTCCTATTGCCCAGGGGCCCCATAATCTCCTATTGCCCGGGGACCCCATGAGTTGTCAGTCCGCCCCTGGTCTCTTCCTCTACGACTTTATTGATGGACCTAAAACATTTACCCCCCATATTATATGGGTTTAGCCACTTGAACTCTGGAGGTTTTACCCCCCCCCCTTCATGACCAGGTCATTTTTTTTTTGCGATGTGTTACTTTAACCACTTGCCTACCGGGGGAACTTTCACCCCCTTCCTGCCCAGGCCATTTTTCAGCTTTCAGCACGGTCACACTTTGAATGACAATTGTGAGG
Organism: Rana temporaria; assembly: GCF_905171775.1. Taxonomy (NCBI): domain Eukaryota; kingdom Metazoa; phylum Chordata; class Amphibia; order Anura; family Ranidae; genus Rana; species Rana temporaria. Next base: position 421,159,532 of record NC_053493.1, on the reverse strand, counting down.
TCATGCTACATTGTACCCATCTGACATTTTTATCATTTTTTCCCCACAAATAGAGCTTTCTATTGGTGATATTTGATCACCTCTGCGCTTTTTATTTCTTGCGCTATAAACAAAAGAAGAGGGACAAGTTTGAAAAAAAAAAAAACACAATAGAGGTGATCAAATACCACCAAAGGAAAACTCTATTTGTGGGAACAAAATGATAAAAGTTCTGTTTGGGTGCAGTGTCGCACGACCGCGCAATTGTCATTTAAACAGCGGCAGCGCTGAAAGCTGAAAATTGGCCTGGGCCGGAAGGGGGTATAAGTGCCCCCCTTGGTATTGAAGGGGTTAAACTAGGAAGTGCGGCATTAGATTAGGTCCATGGTCTTCTCTTACCGCTCGGTTTCGGCGACGCTGTTGGCGAGAATCTGCCACCACTCTTGGCCGATCTGGTTGCCGCACTGCCCAACCTGAAGCCAGATCAAAGACATTTTCCACCGTATGAATGAAGAACCTGCGAAGATTAGAGGGGGGCAGATGAAGACTGGACTGCCTGTGGTGCCCACAGAATCAGATGCCAAATAGATTGTATAGGAATGGTGCCATGGATGTATAGGGATGGATGTATAGATTGTATAGGAATGGTTCCATGGATGTATAGATTGTATAGGAATGGTGCCATGGATGTATAGATTGTATAGGAATGGATGTATAGATTGTATAGGAACGGATGTATAGATTGTATAGGAATGGTTCCATGGATGTATAGATTGTATAGGAATGGATGTATAGATTGTATAGGAACGGATGTATAGATTGTATAGGAATGGTCCCATGGATGTATAGATTGTATAGGAATGGTCCCATGGATGTATAGATTGTATAGGAATGGCCCCATGGATGTATAGATTGTATAGGAATGGCCCCATGGATGTATAGATTGTATAGGAATGGTCCCATGGATGTATAGATTGTATAGGAATGGCCCCATGGATGTATAGATTGTATAGGAATGGCCCCATGGATGTATAGATTGTATAGGAATGGCCCCATGGATGTATAGATTGTATAGGAATGGCCCCATGGATGTATAGATTGTATAGGAATAGATGTATAGATTGTATAGGAATGGCCCCATGGATGTATAGATTGTATAGGAATGATCCCATGGATGTATAGATTGTATAGGAATGGATGTATAGATTGTATAGGAATGATCCCATGGATGTATAGATTGTATAGGAATGGTCCCATGGATGTATAGATTGTATAGGAATGGATGTATAGATTGTATAGGAATGATCCCATGGATGTATAGATTGTATAGGAATGGTCCCATGGATGTATAGATTGTATAGGAATGATCCCATGGATGTATAGATTGTATAGGAATGATCCCATGGATGTATAGATTGTATAGGAATGGCCCCATGGATGTATAGATTGTATAGGAATGATCCCATGGATGTATAGATTGTATAGGAATGGTCCCATGGATGTATAGATTGTATAGGAATGATCCCATGGATGTATAGATTGTATAGGAATGGTCCCATGGATGTATAGATTGTATAGGAACAGTTCCATGGATGTATAGGGATGGATGTATAGATTGTATAGGAATGGTTCCACATATGTATAGATGTGGTGCCATGGATGTATAGATTGTATAGGAATGGTTCCATGGATGTATAGATTGTATAGGAATGGATGTATAGATTGTATAGGAACGGATGTATAGATTGTATAGGAACGGTGCCATGAATGTATAGATTGTATAGGAATGGCTCTCACCTGGTATGGGATGGTGGGCTCAGGATCCGGTATACGAGGGTGGGCTCAGGATCCGGTACACGATGGGGGGCTCAGGATCCGGTATACGAGGGTGGGCTCAGGATCCGGTACACGATGGGGGGCTCAGGATCCGGTACACGATGGGGGGCTCAGGATCCGGTATACGAGGGTGGGCTCAGGATCCCGTATACGATGGGGGGCTCAGGATCCCGTATACGATGGGGGGCTCAGGATCCCGTATACGATGGGGGGCTCAGGATCCCGTATACGATGGGGGGCTCAGGATCCCGTATACGATGGGGGGCTCAGGATCCCGTATACGATGGGGGGCTCAGGATCCCGTATACGATGGGGGGCTCAGGATCCGGTATACGATGGGGGGCTCAGGATCCCGTATACGATGGGGGGCTCAGGATCCCGTATACGATGGGGGGCTCAGGATCCGGTATACGATGGGGGGGGCTCAGGATCCCGTATACGATGGGGGGCTCAGGATCCGGTATACGATGGTGGGCTCAGGATCCGGTATACGAGGGTGGGCTCAGGATCCGGTATACGATGGGGGGCTCAGGATCCGGTATAGGACGGTGGGCTCAGGATCTGGTATACGATGGGGGGCTCAGGATCCGGTATACGATGGTGGGCTCAGGATCCAGTATACGAGGGTGGGCTCAGGATCTGGTATACGATGGGGGGCTCAGGATCCGGTATACGATGGGGGGGCTCAGGATCCGGTATACGTTGGGTCACACTGAGTGGTCATCATTATGCGATGCGATTTCTAAAAAAAAGAAAGAAAAGATGCTTCAGAGCAATCTGCACGCCTTTCTATATATTTGTGCAGAATGGACTCCATTGGGGGGGGGGGGGGGGGTATGGTGTCAGTGCCCTGCTCGGGGGGTGGGGGAGGGAATTCCCTTCTCTGGGGGGCAGTTTTCTCCTCTGACGGTCTATGGGGGGTCAGTTCTTTCCTTTGGGGGGCAATTACCTCCTCTGGGGGGGGGGTCAGTTCTCTCCTTTGGGGGGTAATTACCTCCTCTGGGGGGGGGGTCAGTTCTCTCCTTTGGGGGGTAATTCTCTCCTCTGGAAAGTCTATTGGGGGCATTTCTCTCCTCTGGGGGTTCTATTGGAGGCAGTTCTTTGTTTGGGGGCAGTTCTCTCATCTGGGGTGTCTATGGGGGGGGGGCAGTTCTCTCGTCTGGGGTTTCTATGGGGAGGGGGCAGATCTCTCCTCTGGGGTGTCTATGGGGGGGCAGTTCTCTCCTCTGGGGTGTCTATGGGGAGGGGGCAGATCTCTCCTCTGGGGTGTCTATGGGGAGGGGGCAGATCTCTCCTCTGGGGTGTCTATGGGGAGGGGGCAGATCTCTCCTCTGGGGTGTCTATGGGGGGGCAGTTCTCTCCTCTGGGGTGTCTATGGGGGGGGCAGTTCTCTCCTCTGGGGTGTCTATGGGGGGGGGGCAGTTCTCTCCTCTGGGGTGTCTATGGGGGGGCAGTTCTCTCCTCTGGGGTGTCTATGGGGGGGGGCAGTTCTCTCCTCTGGGGTGTCTATGGGGGGGCAGTTCTCTCCTCTGGGGTCTCTCTATAAGGGGGCAGTTCTCGGTTCTGGGGAGCCTATAGCGGATCTCACCACCTGCTGCGCCTACTACGCAGACTTATTCCATTTATTCCTAAAGAGGACATAGCAGTCGTGGTGGGAACAATTGTCAACTACAGACTGGACTATGCCAATGCCCTTTACCTCGGACTCCCAAAGTACCAGATCACTCGCCTGCAGGTCGTTCAGAATACGGCCGCTAGACTGGTGACTGGGAAAAAACCATGGGAATCAATCTCACCTTCACTGAGATCCCTTCATTGGTTGCCAGTGAAAGACAGAATCACTTTTAACCACTTAAGGACCGGACCAATATGCTGCTAAATGACCCAAGGGGTTTTCACAATTCGGCACTGCGTCGCTTTAACAGACAATTGCGCGGTCGTGCGACGTGGCTCCCAAACAAAATTGGCGTCCTTTTTCCCCCACAAATAGAGCTTTCTTTTGGTGGCATTTGATCACCTCTGCGGTTTTTATTTTTTGCGCTATAAACAAAAATAGAGCGACAATTTTGAAAAAAAATGCAATATTTTTATACTTTTTGCTATAATAAATATCCCCCAAAAACATATATAAAAACATTTTTTTCCTCAGTTTAGGCCGATACGTATTCTTCTACCTATTTTTGGTAAAAAAAAAAAAAAAAAAAATCGCAATAAGCGTTTATCGATTGGTTTGCGCAAAATTTATAGCGTTTACAAAATAGGGGATAGTTTTATTATTATTTTTTTTTTTTTCACTACTAATGGCGGCGATCAGCGATTTTTTTCGTGACTGCGACATTATGGCGGACACTTCGGACAATTTTGACACATTTTTGGGACCATTGTCATTTTCACAGCAAAAAATGCATTTAAATTGCATTGTTTATTGTGAAAATGACAGTTGCAGTTTGGGAGTTAACCACAGGGGGCGCTGTAGGATTTAGTGTTCACCTAGTGTGTGTTTACAACTGTAGGGGGGTGTGGCTGTAGGAGTGACGTCATCGATTGAGTCTCCCTTTAAAAGGGATCACTCGATCGATGCGCCGCCACAGTGAAGCCGTGTTTACATATGGCTCTCCCCGTTCTTCAGCTCTCCGGGGAGCGATCGCGACAGAGCGGCTATAAACGAATAGCCGCGCCGTCGTCCCTGATCGCTCCCCGCGGGAATCCGACCGCTGCATGTAGCGGGGGGGGGTCCCGATCGGACCCCCGACCCACGTCTAGGCAGGGACGTACAGGTACGTTGATGTGCCTGTCCGTGCCATTCTGCCGATGTAAATCTACATGCGGCGGTCGGGAAGTGGTTAAAACACTCTGTCTGTCGCATAAATGTGTTCAAGGAAACGCCCCCCAATATCTATGTGAAAAACTAAAAGCTCACAACCCCAATCCCATTCTGCGATCCACCAACCAAAATCTACTCCAGATACCCAAAACCAGATACAAGTCCAAGGGGGGAACGAAGATTTGCGCTCCAGGGCCCCAGACTATGGAACGCTTTACCAACCAGCATCCGATTGGAGGAGAATCACTTGGCCTTTAGGAGAAAAATCAAAACTCATCTCTTCCGAGTTCAAAGGAGAAAGGGACAAACGAGCGCCCAGAGGCGATTTAGTTCGCATGTGCAGCGCTATATAAGTTTTTCACTAACTCTCCTCTGGGGTGTCTATGGGGGAGGGGGCAGATCTCTCCTCTGGGGTGTCTATGGGGGAGGGGGCAGATCTCTCCTCTGGGGTGTCTATGGGGAGGGGGCAGATCTCTCCTCTGGGGTGTCTATGGGGAGGGGGCAGATCTCTCCTCTGGGGTGTCTATGGGGGGGGGGCAGATCTCTCCTCTGGGGTGTCTATGGGGGAGGGGGCAGATCTCTCCTCTGGGGTGTCTATGGGGGAGGGGGCAGATCTCTCCTCTGGGGTGTCTATGGGGGAGGGGGCAGATCTCTCCTCTGGGGTGTCTATGGGGGAGGGGGCAGATCTCTCCTCTGGGGTGTCTATGGGGGAGGGGGCAGATCTCTCCTCTGGGGTGTCTATGGGGGAGGGGGCAGATCTCTCCTCTGGGGTGTCTATGGGGGAGGGGGCAGATCTCTCCTCTGGGGTGTCTATGGGGGGGGGGGCAGATCTCTCCTCTGGGGTGTCTATGGGGGAGGGGGCAGATCTCTCCTCTGGGGTGTCTATGGGGAGGGGGCAGATCTCTCCTCTGGGGTGTCTATGGGGAGGGGGCAGATCTCTCCTCTGGGGTGTCTATGGGGAGGGGGCAGATCTCTCCTCTGGGGTGTCTATGGGGAGGGGGCAGATCTCTCCTCTGGGGTGTCTATGGGGAGGGGGCAGATCTCTCCTCTGGGGTGTCTAGGGGGGGGGGGGCAGATCTCTCCTCTGGGGTGTCTATGGGGGGGGGGGCAGATCTCTCCTCTGGGGTGTCTATGGGGGAGGGGGCAGATCTCTCCTCTGGGGTGTCTATGGGGAGGGGGCAGATCTCTCCTCTGGGGTGTCTATGGGGAGGGGGCAGATCTCTCCTCTGGGGTGTCTATGGGGGAGGGGGCAGATCTCTCCTCTGGGGTGTCTATGGGGAGGGGGCAGATCTCTCCTCTGGGGTGTCTATGGGGGGGGGGGCAGATCTCTCCTCTGGGGTGTCTATGGGGAGGGGGCAGATCTCTCCTCTGGGGTGTCTATGGGGAGGGGGCAGATCTCTCCTCTGGGGTGTCTATGGGGAGGGGGCAGATCTCTCCTCTGGGGTGTCTATGGGGAGGGGGCAGATCTCTCCTCTGGGGTGTCTATGGGGAGGGGGCAGATCTCTCCTCTGGGGTGTCTATGGGGGAGGGGGCAGATCTCTCCTCTGGGGTGTCTATGGGGAGGGGGCAGATCTCTCCTCTGGGGTGTCTATGGGGAGGGGGCAGATCTCTCCTCTGGGGTGTCTATGAGGCGGGGGCAGTTCTCTCCACTGGGGTGTCTATGGGGGTCAGTTCACTCCTCTTGGGGGCAAGTCTCTCTTCTGGGGAGTCTATGGGAGTCAGTTCTGTCCTCAAGGGGACAGTTCTCTGTTCAGGGGGTGTATTGAGGGTCAGTTGTCTTCTCTGGGGGGGCCTATGGGGGTCCGTTCTCTCCTTTGGGGGGTAGTTCTCTCCTCTGAGGGGTATATTTCTCCTCTGGGAGTCTATGGGGGTCAGGTCTCTCTACAAGGGGTCAGTTCTCGGTTCTGGGGAGCCTATAGGGGGCAGTTCTCTCCTCTGGGGTGTCTATGGGGGTCAGTTCTCTCTTTTGAGGGGCAATTTACTCCTCTGGGGGGTCTATTGGGGACAGTTCTCTCCTCTGGGGTGTCTATGGGGGCAGTTTTCTCCTATGGGGGGGCAGTTTTCTCCTATTGGGGGCAGTTCTCTCGTCTGGGGTGTCTATGGGGGGCAGTTCTCTCCTTTGGGGGCCAATTCTCTCCTGATGCTGGTCAGTTTTGTCCTCTGGGGTGTCTATGTGGGGCAGTTTTCTTTTCTGGGGTGTCTATGGGGGCAGTTCTCTCCTCTGGAGAGTCTATGGGGGGCAGTTCTGGGGGTCCGTTCTCTCATTGGGGGGGGGGGGGGCAGTTTTCTCCTCTGGGTAGTCTATTGGGGGGGGGGTCAGTTCTCTGTTCTGGGGAGTCTATGGGGGGCAGTTCTCTGTTCTGGGGAGTCTATGGGGGGGGGGCAGTTCTCTGTTCTGGGGAGTCTATGGGGGGCAGTTCTCTGTTCTGGGGAGTCTATGGGGGGGGCAGTTCTCTGTTCTGGGGAGTCTATGGGGGGGCAGTTCTCTGTTCTGGGGAGTCTATGGGGGGCAGTTCTCTGTTCTGGGGAGTCTATGGGGGGGGGCAGTTCTCTGTTCTGGGGAGTCTATGGGGGGGGGCAGTTCTCTGTTCTGGGGTGTCTATGGGGGCAGTTCTCTCCTCTGGAGAGTCTATGGGGGGCAGTTCTGGGGGTCCGTTCTCTCATTGGGGGGGGGGGCAGTTTTCTCCTCTGGGTAGTCTATTGGGGGGGGGGGTCAGTTCTCTGTTCTGGGGAGTCTATGGGGGGCAGTTCTCTGTTCTGGGGAGTCTATGGGGGGGGGCAGTTCTCTGTTCTGGGGAGTCTATGGGGGGGCAGTTCTCTGTTCTGGGGAGTCTATGGGGGGGCAGTTCTCTATACAAGGGGCAGTTCTCTGTTCTGGGGAGTCTATGGGGTGCCGGTTCTCTCCTCTGGGGGAGATAGGAGAAGTTCCCGGATGTTTCTCCCGTAGAAGAAGCTCCCTCCCCGGTATAGTCACCTCTCTCCCCCGGTACACCCCGGTGTCTCTCAGTATCCCCGGTACAGCTCGGTGCCCCCGGTGGAGCGTCTCTCGGTGTTGTCTCCTCTCCCTGGTGACAGACAGGAAGTTGTGTGTTGGCCGCCATTCCTCTTCCTGTCTCCCCCTCCTCTATAGGCCCCCCCGGAGGAAGCGGCCCGGCTGCGCTTCCTGTGCCGGAGGAGGAGGAGGAGGAGGAGGAGTGGAGCGCCGAGGCCTGACCGACCCACATCGACCGACAGGCGGCCACACAGAGCGGGAGAGGCCGGGGATACCGAGAGAGAGCAGGCCGCACCGCCCGACTACCGACCATGGCCTGAGAGCACCGGGGACCGCTCTGCCCGAACCGGGACTTCTACTACTACACCCCGCCGGAGTACTACCACTACCCCCCCTATACTCCACATAGAACCGGGACTACTACCCCTATCCTCTCCCTACAGGACTACTACACTCCCTACAGGGGTCCTCATTCCCTCCTAAAGTACCCCCAGCAGGAGTACTACCCCCATCATCCCCCTATACAGGAGTATTACCCCCACAGGACTTCTGCCCCCCCTCTAAACTGAGACTTTTACCCCTCTTCCCTCCATTACTGCCCCCACTAGAAATCTCCCCCCTGATATCACCCCACGGGGGTCCCAAAACATCACCCCATATCTGGAGCCGTAACCTTCCTGAAATACGGGCCCCCGTCCACGCCAATATAAGGGCCCCCTTTCCTATCCCCCCAATAGACAAAATGTCCTTGGCCCCCGTACCCCAATAGAGTCCCGAACCCCCATCCCCCCCAAGATAAAGTCCAAGACCCCCCATCACTGACATTCTTCCCTCACGCTTTAGAGGGCCCCCCCATATTTGATCTTTCAGTATCTGAAGACCAGAATCCCCCCCCCCCCCCTAAGTATCCATGTTGTCCCCCAATGTAGAATAGGGACCCGTTCTTTCATCTTGGTGCTCCCCAATATCTGGTGCCTTATCCTTGGAACTAACAATTGGGGTCCTATCCCCCCCCCCCCCACTCTCCTTCTGCATAGTATTGTCCACCACACGGATCTCCGTTATCGGGACGCAAGTTTATCATCGCCTCCATATATCTGGAGTTACAGCTTCTTTTCATCCTTGCACCCCAATATCTGGGGGGTCCCCAAGCCTGAGATTTGTTTACACGTTGCCATCATCTGGAGTCCACCCGCTGCTTCTCAACTGTCCTATCCAGAGATTACCTTCTGCACCCCAACATCTTGAGTGTACCTGCTGCTTCTCAACTGTCCTATCCAGAGGCCACCTTCTGCACCCCAACATCTTGAGTGTACCTGCTGCTTCTCAACTGTCCTATCCAGAGATTACCTTCTGCACCCCAACATCTTGAGTGTACCTGCTGCTTCTCTACTGCCCTATCCAGAGATTACCTTCTGCACCCCAGCATCTGGAGTCTACCTGCTGCTTCTCTACTGTCCTATCCAGAGAAGACCCTCTGCACCCCAACATCTGGAGTCTAATCGCTGCTTGTCAACTGTCACATTAAAAAGAACACCCTCTGCACCCCAACATCTGAAGTCTACCTGCTGCTTCTCAACTGTTCTGTCCGGGGAAGACCCTCTGCACCCCAACATCTGAAGTCTACCCAACTTCTTCTCATCTGTTCTGTCCGGGGAAGACCCTCTGCACCCCAACAACATCTGAAGTCTACCCAACTTCTTCTTCTCATCTGTCGTATCCAGAGATCATCCTCTGCACCCCATCTGGAGTCCTGGAGTCCTCATACCCCGAATCTGGAGTCCCACCATCACATCTCTGTGTCCAGGATCTTCTGACCACCTCTCCATCTGGATGTATTGCTCCACCACCAGCAATGGGGGATTTCTATGACCCGGAACACCCAACTGAGTGAGTATACCCCGCATCAGGTGTCGCACCCCCACATCAGGTGTCGCACCCCCACATCAGGTGTCGCACCCCCACATCAGGTGTCGCACCCCCACATCAGGTGTCGCACCCCCACATCAGGTGTCGCACCCCCACATCAGGTGTCACACCCCCCCCCCAACACAACGCACCACCCGGCCCTCTTCTTCCACAGGACACTGCTGCAGGCCAGGCATGCTTGTCAGGTAATGTGGAAGTGAGGGCCTTCCATGTGCTCACCTACAACATGATGGGGGGAGGGGAGGCATGGAGAGAGAGGGGGGGTCGGGGGGGATTCAAAACTTGTTCTGCAGACTCTCAGCTGGAGGTCTGTTGACAACGTTCAGGTTTTTCCTTCCAAGCGCTCCTCATACACAATGTAAACATGACGAGTGACCTATGAAGTGCTCCTCACGCTGGAGGGTGCATCATCAGGAGGTGCTGCTGCTGAAGTCAGCATGGGGGGGAGGGGGGGTGTCCTTCAAGGTCTGATCTGCGGTTTTTCTGTGCGCCGTAACACTCCTTGCTGTATATACAACTGCTTTCTGTAGCCTTTTTATTTATTTTCCTGAAGGCTCAAGGTTCTTTATCTGCTGTGGGTGAGGCGGCCATCTTGGGCATGCTCAGTAGACTGTCATAGGACCAGTTTTTAGCCAGGAGCCAGTTAACCCGCCAGCATGACGTAAACTGGAGTAACCAGAGGAAGCCCACACAGGAAGCACAGTGAGGACACGCAAACTCCATGCAGATAGTGTCCTGGTTGGGACAAGGGATGAGCTCAGGTGTAATTGGCTTCCTGGCACAAGTGTTGCCACCTGTACTGGGGCATTGGCACCACACATATGACTCGGCTGCTTACGATTGGCACAGTACAGGCAGTACTGTTAATATATAACTTTTTAGCATGGGCATACTACTCTAAAATCTATTAACCCCCCCCCCCCCCCCCTTAACTCACTGTGCCCGGCAGGAGGCACAGAGTACAGGTGACGGCTTCCTGGGATGGCTCGCTATAGGACCAGGGTCCAAACACACCTGAGCTCCTCCCTGGTTCAGACGGAAACTGAGGACCCCAGTGCTGCCTGCAAGGTAAACGCGCCAACCACTATGTCCATGCATGATTAAGCCCCCGTTGGGGAGAAATCCGTTGGATAGGAATGGTTCTGGCTATAAGCAATGTGCTATGACAGGGTTTAACAAATTTTGCGTTTGAATCTAGGAGCCAGCTAAAAAAATGTTCAGAGTTAGGTGGGGGGCGGTGGGACAGGAACGGAAGTGTCACGGGTGGGGGACAGGTGGGGGGGGGGGCAGCAGAACAGGAAGTGGGGTGTGGTGTTTTACAGGGGCTATGGAGTTGGGGTATGGTGGAGGGGGGGGGATTATGGGGGCCCCTGTCTACAAGTGTGATATTATGGGGGCCCATGTACAGGTATTTGTACACAGGCACCCCATACCCCCCCCCCCCCCAAGTAGGTGTGGTGTATGGGGGCCCCTGTGTACAAGTAGGTCTGGTTTTGGAGGAGGTTTGAGGGCTTCTGTGTACAAGTAGGTGTGATGTTATGGGGGCCCATGTACAGGTAGTTTTACACAGGGGCCCCCACACCCCCCCCAGGTAGGTGTGGTGTATGGGGGCCCCTGTGTACAAGTAGGTGTGGTGTTATGGGGGCCCATGTACAGGTATTTGTACACAAGCACCCCATACCCCCCCCCAAGTAGGTGTGGTGTATGGGCGCCCCTGTGTACAAGTAGGTGTGGTGTTGGAGGGGGTATGAGGGCCCCTGTGTACAGGTGTGGGGTGTAGTCACTCACCGAGGTGCAGGTTGATGTGGTGCGTGTACTGGATCCTGGCCAGGGGGGGGGGAGCCGCACATATTGGTGGACACCACCATGGCGTTGAAGGCGGCATTGACAAACTCCGGCGTACAGCACTGTGGCCGGCTGCCCTCAGAACACTTGTCAATGGCTGCCCAGCCACTCTCAAGCAGGAGTAGTGCGGACAGAGCAATAAGCGTGGGAGACCGCATCCTCCGCTCCGGGGGGGGGGGGGGAGGAATCTCGCTGTGTAATGCAAGGGGAGCGGGGACTTGTCGAGCCCTGTGCTACAGCCTGGCTTTGTTAGTGTGCGTCACTTTCAATAAAGCTTGTTGGATATTGGGGGGGGCTGAATAAACTAGTGGAAGGGCAGCCTGCTAGTATTATCTGGTTCCTGCAGGAAGTAGCGGATCCCAGTAGGTGTGCGCCCGTGCCCGGGGGATGGTTTCGGGGGATAAGCCCCCTTCCTCAAATGTTTGAGAAAGGGGGTATGTCCCCTGAAACACGCGCTGCCAAAACAGTGACTGCATCTGATTGGCTGCAGCGACCAGCTGAAAATCGTTTGCCCGGCCCTTTTTTGGGAGATTGTCGGGATGTACAGTGACCACCTAAGAGGTGAATTCCTCTCACTTTTGCTGAGATTCATGCTCACTTCCTGTTGTATCATCGGGACAGGAAGTGAAGGGAAATCTCCTCCAACAAGTACAGACTGCAAAAAAATTAAATAAACTGATGTCTTTTGACTCTTTCCTACTCTATCCCCACTCTACTACATCCAAGACTAAACTTTATACGTTGTATGTGTGTGTTGTGATGCATTGCCGTTCACGCTCTCTGACCCCCCACGTCCCCCCCCCGCACAAGGCACACATACAGTACCTACTAACACAGCAGCACTTCAGTGAATGAATGTGTCCTGTGGTGAACTGTCAAAGAGGTGTGGGTGCGTATTTTCATTCACCGAGGCTCAATAGTAAAAACAAAGGGCACTAATCTTTTTTGCCCCTCCCCCCACCTGACCTCCACAATTAAGCCCAATGTCCCCCCCCCGCCACCAACACACAACTGCATCCCTATCGGAGTCTCCTATATATTTGTGTCCCCATCAGAATCTCCTCTGAACATTAGTTTCCCGCCCCCCCCCCCCCCCTCGGAGCCCCAGTGGTACGCTTGGTGTCCCCCCCTCGGAGCCCCAGTGGTACGCTTGGTGTCCCCCCCTCGGAGCCCCAGTGGTACGCTTGGTGTCCCCCCCTCGGAGCCCCAGTGGTACGCTTGGTGTCCCCCCCTCGGAGCCCCAGTGGTACGCTTGGTGTCCCCCCCTCGGAGCCCCAGTGGTACGCTTGGTGTCCCCCCTCGGAGCCCCAGTGGTACGCTTGGTGTCCCCCCTCGGAGCCCCAGTGGTACGCTTGGTGTCCCCCCTCGGAGCCCCAGCCGTACGGTTAGCGGGTCCCCCTCAGAGTCCTAATCTCAGCTCGTTACCTGTATAGAAGACACCTAGGAGCCAGAAATCTTGCCGATTGATAGGAGGGGATCAAATACTGCATGTCCCCCTTGCTAATAGCGGGTTGGACCTTCTTTATTACTTGGGAGTTCATTCATATCAGCAGATTCCATAATTGTACCCAGGGCTGTGCGTTGGTCACAAACAAGCCGGTCCGAATACTTTTAAGGCTACTTTCACCCTGGGGCGGTGCGGGCAACTGCGGTTATAGCGGCGCTTTACTGCTGTTATAGCGGCGCCTTACTGTTGTTGTTGCGGTGCTTTTACTGTTGTTGTTGTTGCGGCGCTTTACTGCTGTTGTTGCGGCGCTTTTACTGTTGTTGCTGCGGCGCTTTTACTGTTGTTGCTGCTGCGGCGCTTTTACTGTTGTTGCTGCTGCGGCGCTTTTACTGTTGTTGTTGCTGCTGCGGCGCTTTTACTGTTGTTGTTGCTGCTGCGGCGCTTTTACTGTTGTTGTTGCTGCTGCGGCGCTTTTACTGTTGTTGTTGCTGCTGCGGCGCTTTTACTGTTGTTGTTGCTGCTGCGGCGCTTTTACTGTTGTTGTTGCTGCTGCGGCGCTTTTACTGTTGTTGTTGCTGCTGCGGCGCTTTTACTGTTGTTGTTGCTGCTGCGGCGCTTTTACTGTTGTTGTTGCTGCTGCGGCGCTTTTACTGTTGTTGTTGCTGCTGCGGCGCTTTTACTGTTGTTGTTGCTGCTGCGGCGCTTTTACTGTTGTTGTTGCTGCTGCGGCGCTTTTACTGTTGTTGTTGCTGCTGCGGCGCTTTTACTGTTGTTGTTGCTGCTGCGGCGCTTTTACTGTTGTTGTTGCTGCTGCGGCGCTTTTACTGTTGTTGCTGCTGCGGCGCTTTTACTGCTGTTGCTGCTGCGGCGCTTTTACTGCTGTTGCTGCTGCGGCGCTTTTACTGCTGTTGCTGCTGCGGCGCTTTTACTGCTGTTGCTGGCAGCAACAGTAAAAGTCGGTGGAGTCGGTAGATAAATGTTTTGACTCCTAAATGTTTCGACAATCTTAATTTAGTAGGAGTCGGAGTTGGAGTCGGTGCATTGTTTGCTGACTCCGACTCCAGGTACCCAAAATTTCCTCCGACTCCACAGCAACTTGCTCGCGCGCTTTTACTGTTGTTGCTCGCGCGCTTTTACTGTTGTTGCTCGCGCGCTTTTACTGTTGTTGCTCGCGTGCTTTTACTGCTGTTGCTGCGGCGCTTTTACTGCTGTTGCTGCGGCGCTTTACAGCCGCTAGTGGGGCACTTTTGATCCCTGCTAGCGGCCGAAGAAGGTGTTAAAAGCGCAGCTGCCAAAGCAGCGCTGGCCATTTTTTTTTTTTTTGGGGGGGGTGCTTGCATTTGGGCTTTCACACTGGGTGGCTTGAGAGACGCTTTTCAGGCGCTATTTTTAGAGCTAAAACACCTGAAAAGCGCCCCAGTGTAAAAGGTCTAACCCTTTTGTTCCCAAAACTGTCTTTGCATTTATTTTTTATGCACATGTGCTTAAAAAAATTATAATAATTTTAGGCCTGAAGATAACATAAAATCCCCCAAACATTTATATATTTTCTGAAAGCAGACGCCCCTGAGAATAAAATAGTGGCAATTTTTTATGTTACATATTACTGCAGAAGGTCTAGCAAAATGTCCGTTAAAAAAAATAAATAAAAAAAATACACTGTTTTTTACTTTTTAGGGCACCCAGACGCAAAATATTACATTTTTTTTTTTTTTGGGCAAAAATATAAAAGATGAGGTTGCACCGAGTAAATGGATACCCAACATGTCCAACCTTAAAGCGGAGGTCCGCCCACCGCTGCAAAAAAATTAAACACATGCTGCAGGTGGTGACCTTTAATAATCGGACACTTACCTGTCCAGCAATGTCGGCACCATTCATCAGTGACCGTGACCAGTAAATTCATTCATCAGTGACCAGTAAATTCATTCATCAGTCACCAGAAAATTCATTCATCATTGACCGTGACCAGTAAATTCATTCATCAGTGACCGTGACCAGTAAATTCATTCATCCGTGACCAGTAAATTCATTCATCAGTGACAGTGACCAGTAAATTCATTCATCAGTCACCAGAAAATTCATTCATCATTGACCGTGACCAGTAAATTCATTCATCAGTGACCGTGACCAGTAAATTCATTCATCCGTGACCAGTAAATTCATTCATCAGTGACAGTGACCAGTAAATTCATTCATCAGCTGTGGGGTGCTGCTGCCGCCATTGCAAGTAAGGGAACCCACCATTGCTTCATGCCCGTGAACGCTACTGCTCATGTGCGAGGCTCCGCTCCTCTCTCCTACTGGCCCGGGGACATGAGGGGGGGGAGGGAGCCCAGGCCGTGACGTCAATACCTGCGGCTGAGGCTCCCGGAAGTGTGGAAAGCATACCTGTGAAAGACGGGTATGCTGTCCTACCCCCCCCCCCCCCCCATCAAAGGGAATCGTGTCACCAGGATCTCCAAAAATGGGTCCAAAAAAAACGTTTAATCGGCGATCACCTAATTGCAGCATAAAAGTTTCGGAGCCACGCGGGACCCCCTTCATCAGGCATGTGACCCGATCTGACCTGGTCTGCCTGATGAAGGGGTCCTGCGTGGTTTTGAAAACGTCACTTTCTGGTTTAACCGCTTCCAAGCCGCCCGCCGTCGTACGTCGCTACTTTTGAAAGGGAGTACCGTTGTCAGCAGCGATCATAACCCCGGTATCCTCTTCTTCAGCGGGCGGTCCTCTTTCAGATAAAAGTGGTCTCTGCGGCGGATATGCCGAAAGATCGCTTTTTTTTTATTCTTTTTTTGTCAGTGGCCTTCCGCTCTCCGGTGCCCTCCTGTCGGCAGTGGCGGAGGCGATCGGATCCTTTTTCGGGCTGTGGCCTGGAGACGCGTGAGTGGAAGACGGGGCCCCCCCCTCCGCTCTCCAGTGCCCTCCTGTCAGCAGTGGCGGAGGCGATCGGATCCTTTTTCGGGCTGTGGCCTGGACACCCGTCTCCATACCACTGCAGGGCGGAAGCAACGTCAAAACCTCACTTCCGCCCATAGCTCTTAAAGGGACATTTTTTTTTATTAGAATTACATAAAATTTTATTTTTATTGCATTTTAGTGTAAATATGAGATGTGACGTCTTTTTGACCCCAGATCTTATATATAAGAGGACCTGTCATGCTTTTTTTTTTTTTGATTACAAGGGATGTTTAGTTTAGTTTTTGCGATTCGGCACTGCAACGCTTTAACTGACAATTGCGCGGTCGTGCGACGTGGCTCCCAAACAAAATTGGCGTCCTTTTTTTCCCACAAATAGAGCTTTCTTTTGGTGGTATTTGATCCCCTCTGCGGTTTTTATTTTTTGCGCTATAAACAAAAATAGAGCGACAATTTTGAAGAAAATTCAATATTTTTTACTTTTTTCTATAATAAATATCCCCCCAAAAATATATAAAAAAAACTTTTTTTTTTCCTCAGTTTAGGCCGATACGTATTCTTCTACCTATTTTTAGTAAAAAAAATCGCAATAAGCGTTTATCGATTGGTTTGCGCAAAATTTATAGCGTTTACAAAATAGGGGATTGTTTTATTGCATTTTTATGAATAAATTTTTTGTGGCGGCGATCAGCGATTTTTTTTTCCGTGACTGCGACATTATGGCGGACACATCAGACACTTTTGACACATTTTTGGGACCATTGTCATTAAAAAATGCATTGTTTACTGTAAAAAAGGAATTGCAGTTTGGGAGTTAACCACTAGGGGGCGCTGAAGGGGTTAAGTGTGACCTCATCTGTGTTTCTAACTGTAGGGGGGCGGGGCTGGACATGTGACGTCATTGATCGTGCTTCCCTATATCGGGGAACAGACGATCAATAACAGTGAAGAACGGGGAAGCTGTGTTTACACTCACCTCTCCCCGTTCTTCAGCTCAGGGGACCGATCACGGGACTCCAGCGGCAATTGGGTCCCACGGTCACGGAGCTTCGGACTGTGTCGCAGGCACGCGCCCGCGACCCACGGCTGGGCACTTAGAGGACGTACCTGTACGTGCTTGTGCCCAGCCGTGCCATTCTGCCGACGTAAATGTGTAGGAGGCGGTCCTTAAGTGGTTAAAGCGCCCCGTCCCGCCGAGCTTGTGCTCATAAGCGAACGTGTACGTGAGCAGCGCCCGCGTGTGAAAACGGCGTTCAAACCACACAAGTGAGGTATCGCTGCGATCGTTAGAGCGAGAGCAATAATTCTAGCCCTAGACCTCCTCTGTAACTCAAAACATGCAACCTGTAGATTTTTTTTTTCTTTTTAAACGTCGCCTATGGAGATTTTTAAGGGTAAAAGTTTGTCGCCATTCCACGAGCGGGCGCAGCTTTGAAGCGTGACATGTTGGGTGTCAATTTACTCGGCGTACCATTATCTTTCACAATATTAAAAAAAAAATTGTGCTAATTTGTGCTAAAAAAAAATCTGCGCTCGTAAGACCTCTGGTGTGACAGAAAGTATTGAAACCGCCGCCATTTTATTCTCTAGGGTGTTAGATTTTTTTTTTTTAATTTTCTAGCAAAAAAAAAAAATCGTTTTTTAACTTGTAAACGCCAAATCTCAGAAAAGAGGTTCAGTGGTTAATTTATGTGTTTGCTGATTAAAAAGTTTTGGAGCTCCTGGCGTGCTGGTGACATTTCTTTCCTATACGCGGTTCTAGCCGGCGGTCGATTCAGCGCCCATTTTTTTTAAATACAGCCATCTTTGCAGGAATATGTGCGTTTTGGGAATATTGCATTTAATATGTAGCGTGTATCGCAGTCAGCGTTTTTTCATGTGTATACCCCCCCCCCCCCCCCCATACTTTTTTGTTTTTTTCCGATCCCATGGACTAGCATGGGTGTCTGCTTGTTAGATTTACACACAATCCACACGTGTGTAAAATCCCCCGCGGTCAGGTCGGTATGACGTACTGAGCTAGCAGCGAAGGGGTTAATGCAGAAGAGACCTAGTGGTGGGAGATTTAGGTTACTTTCACACTAGCGATTCCGCGTTCGCACTTTAGAACCCCCCCCCCCCCCCCCCCCCCAGGTTAAAAGCGCCCATTCAAATGAATGGGCAGCGCTGCAACACGGGCGCTTTTAACCACTTGCCAACCACCTCATGTAGATTTACGTGGGCAGAATGGCACGGGCAGGCAAAGCAACGTGTGTGTGTGTGTGTGTGTGTGTGTGTGTGTATATATATATATATATACACATACATACATACATACATACATACATACATACATACATACATACATACATATACACATACACACATATATATATATATACACACACACACACACTCGATATCCGGCGGTGTCCCGCAATCGGGTCACGGAACGGCAGAACGGGGGCGATGTCTGTAAACAAGACTTCTCTCTATTCTGCCTAGTGACATGAGACTGATCGTCTACCCCCTCTCATCAGGAGCAGCAGTGATGTGTCACAGTAAGCCCCGCCCCCTAACGGTTAGAATCACTCCCTAGGACAAACTTGACCCCTTCCTCGCCCCCTACAGGTTAACCCCCTTCACTGCCAGTCACATTTTATACAGTAATCCGTTAACAGAGAGGGAGAGAGGGGGGAAGAGCGAGAGAGAGGAGACTGAGACAGGGGGGAAAGAGACAGAGGGGGGGTGGAGACTGAGAGACAGAGGGGGGGGGTGGAGACAGACGGAGAGGGGGGCTGAGAGACGGGGGGGGACTGAGAGACAGAGGGGGGGGGGGACTGAGAGACAGAGGGGGGGGGGGGACTGAGAGACAGGGGGGGGGACTGAGAGACAGGGGGGGGGGGGAGACTGAGAGACAGAGGGGGGGGGACTGAGAGACAGAGGGGGGGGGGGAGACAGAGGGGGGGGAGACTGAGAGACAGAGGGGGGGAGACTGAGACAGGGGGGGGGGGGGCAGAGGGGAAACTGAGACAGGGGTGGGGACGACTGAGAGACAGAGGGGGGGACTGGGGGGGGGAGAGAGAGGGGAGACTGAGACAGAGAGAGGGGGCAGAGAGAGAGAGGGGGGGGAGTTGGGGGGGGGAGGGGGGAGACTGAGAGAGAGGGGGGGAGACTGAGAGAGAGGGGGGAGAGACTGAGAGGGGGAGGAGAGACGGGGGGGTGGCTTTTGTGGAAATAAAATCCATCACTTCCCTTTAGTAGACGCCCCTCATTGGACACCGAAACACTGCCTAGGCACAGAGTTAATCCTTTGATCGCCCCTAAATGTTAAAGCGGAGTTCCACCCAAAAATGTTGCTTTTCAAGACCCCCCCTCCGGTGTCACATTTTTGCACCTTTCAGGGGGGAGCAGATGCTTATCTAAGCCAGGTATTTGCTCCCACTTCCAGGCATAGATAGCCAGAGTATATATCATTTTATATATATATATATATATATATATATATATCTCCCCCCTGATGTATACTGTATTGTAAAAAAAATAAAGGCAGAGGTGATCAAATGCCACCAGAAGAAAGCTCTGTCTGTGTGAAATAAAATGCAAACATCAACAAAAACCCAACAGAGGTTCTAATCTCTTGTCAGTCAAAGGTCTGGTTCACCCAGCCGTACCGCAGCGCTCACCTGTGCGAGAGCCGTGTGTACCTGCATGGTGATGCTCAGGTGTTCCTTGCACCCCCCCCCCCCCCCCCCCCCCCCCCCCCCCCCCCCCCCCCCCCCCCCACAGTCAGTCCCATTCTGGTCAGTTGGGACCCATCCGCTGCTGCTCCTAATTTGACATCAGTGCTGTGCACAGTCCAGAGCGCACGCCGTCCTACCCCCCTCCCCCCAGCATGCACAAGTGAACTAAAAATGCTTTGGCCTCCATTACACTTTGAATGGCTTCATGCATTCGGCCTGCAGCAAACTGATAAGTTGCTCTCCCCTCCTCCGTTACCCTTGTTGGTATTTTCGGCGCTCTTGCAGGAAGCGGTTAGAGAAAACCCGTGTTTCCAGTCCGGACCCCGCTGGCACAAAAAAAAAAGCTGCTGGTGACCATTTGGGTTGCTTAAGTACATAGAGTTTTGCCTTTAGTTATATTTTACACGCTTTAGGAAGGCTCCCCCCCCCCCCTTCATGACCAAGCACTGCGCTACTTTACCTGGTAATTGCGCGGCCGTGCGACACTGTACACAAATGAATTATTTTATATCACAAATAGAGTTTTTTTTTTTTGGTGGTATTTAATCACCTCTGTTTTTTTTTTTGAACAGGAAGTGAAGGGAAATCCACTTGACCTCCAAAAGATTTACCCCCCCCCCCTCCCACGACCCTTCATGACCAGGCCATTTTCTGCGATATGGCACTGCGTTACTTTAACTGACAATTGCGCTGTACATGGAGTTTTTTTTATTTTTGTTTGTTTTTTGGTGGAATTGAATCTCCTATGCGTTTTTTGTTTAGCAAAAATAATAAAGACCAAAAATGTGGAAAAAAAATCTACACAGATGGGCATTGATAGGCGGCACTAAGGGCCCTTTCACACTGGTGCGTTTTTGCCGCGTTTTTGCGGTAAAAATAGCGCTATTAAAACGCTCCCCATGCCCCTCTCCATTGAAATGAATTTAAAACGCGGTAAAATCGCGATTTTAACGCTCCGTTTTTACTGCGTTTTTACAGCGGTTTTTAATTTATTTCAATGGAGGGGGCATGGGGAGCGTTTTATGGGCGTTTTAATAGCGCTATTTGTATTGCGAAAACACGGCAAAAACGCACCAGTGTGAAAGGGCCCTAATAGGAGACACTTGCATGATTAGCTGTCATTGGTCACAGCTGATCACATGGTAAAGGGCCACTCTGATTGGCCCTGTACTGCGTTCTGTCATCAGCTGGGTAACCCCTGCAAGGATACGTTGTATCTCCCCCCATAGAAGAAATACAAGAGATGCACTTTTCAAAGCAGATTGGCTTATCAGTGATCACATGATCAGGAGCTCCTCCTTCCAGCTCCTGATCATTGCTCTGAGACCGGGAGCTTCCGGTGACGTTGATCCAGCATCCCTGCCAGGATACATTGTATACTTTATACCCGGCCCCTGCCAGGATACATTGTATACTTTATACCCGGCCCCTGCCAGGATACATTGTATACCTTATACCCGGCCCCTGCCAGGATACATTGTATACCTTATACCCGGCCCCTGCCAGGATACATTGTATACTTTATACCCGGCCCCTGCCAGGATACATTGTATACTTTATACCCGGCCCCTGCCAGGATACATTGTATACTTTATACCCGGCCCCTGCCAGGATACATTGTATACTTTATACCCGGCCCCTGCCAGGATACATTGTATACCTTATACCCGGCCCCTGCCAGGATACATTGTATACTTTATACCCGGCCCCTGCCAGGATACATTGTATACCTTATACCCGGCCCCTGCCAGGATACATTGTATACTTTATACCCGGCCCCTGCCAGGATACATTGTGTACTTTATACCCGGCCCCTGCCAGGATACATTGTGTACTTTATACCCGGCCCCTGCCAGGATACATTGTGTACTTTATACCCGGCCCCTGCAAGGATACATTGTATACTTTATACCCGGCCCCTGCCAGGATACATTGTGTACTTTATACCCGGCCCCTGCAAGGATACATTGTATACTTTATACCCGGCCCCTGCCAGGATACATTGTGTACTTTATACCCGGCCCCTGCCAGGATACATTGTGTACTTTATACCCGACCCCTGCATGGATACATTGTATACTTTATACCCGGCCCCTGCCAGGATACATTGTGTACTTTATACCCGGCCCCTGCCAGGATACATTGTATACTTTATACCCGGCCCCTGCCAGGATACATTGTGTACTTTATACCCGACCCCTGCATGGATACATTGTATCTCCCCCTCCCCCTATAGAAGATAAAGAAATACAAGAGATGCACTTCTCAAAGCAGATTGGCTCTCAGTGATCACATGATCAGAAGCTCCTCCTTCCAGCTCCTGATCCTTGCTCTGAGACCGCGGTGACGTTGATCCGGCGTGAACACTGATATGCAGAAAATAAAGTTTGCCTTCAGGCCTCCTCGTGCACACAAGGGGGGGGGGGGGGGGGTTGCGCCTTTCCTCCTGGCAACTCTTCTGGGCGCATGGAACGGTTGGGCATGAATTAATTTCATCGGAGAGAATAATGGTTTATTTTGCCCATTGGAATGAATTCACTCTGAAGCGCAGTCTAGTGGTGTCGCAACGCAACGCTGGACGTGCTGACAGTTGTTTTTATTTTATTTATTGTTTCTGCCTCAGTGCATATAGTGTGCCTGAGTGAGGCCTTGGTTATATGTTAAGCTGGTCTGTTATAATGTAATTCTCTACATGTGTATGTTAAACCCAGAAACAAACCTTTATTATATTGCAGCTTACCAATTCTTAGCTGTGATGACTGCGCAGGAAGGACAGAGGAGGACAGAGAGCAGTGCAGGTAGGACAGAGGGCAGTAAAGTGGGGGACACGGTCAGGGCACTGGAGGGCACAGAGGGCAGGGGGGACATTGGCACTGCAGGGAGGCCAGTGGCGTGCACAGAGGCAGGGGGGGGGGGACACGGGCAGGAGGGACATGGGCAGTGGAGTGCATGGAGGTAAGGATGGGGACACGGGCAGGGCAGGAGTGACATGGGCAGTGGAGTGCACAGAGGGCAGGGGGGGACACTGGCAGGGCAGGAGAGACATGGGCAGTTGAGTGCACAGAAGTTAGGGTGGGGACACGGGCAGGAGGGACATGGGCAGTGGAGTGCACATAGGGTAGGTTGGGGACACGGGCAGGAGGGACATGGGCAGTGGAGTGCACAGAGGGCAGGGTGGGGACACGGGCAGGAGGGACATGGGCAGTGGAGTGCACAGAGGTTAGGGTGCGGACACGGGCAGGAGGGACATGGGCAGTGGAGTGCACAGAGGGCAGGGGGGACACTGGCAGGGCAGGAGGGGCATGGGCAGTGGAGTGCACAGAGGGCAGGGACACGGGCAGGAGGGACATGGGCAGTGGAGTGCACAGAGGGCAGGGTGGGGACACGGGCAGGGCAGGAGAGACATGGGCAGGGTGAGGACACGGGCAGGAGGGACATGGGCCGTGGAGTGCACAGAGGGCAAGGTGGGGACACGGGCAGGAGGGACATGGGCAGTGGAGTGCACAGAGGGCGGGGGGGACACTGGCAGGGCAGGAGAGACATGGGCAGTTGAATGCACAGAGGTTAGGGTGGGGACACGGGCAGGGCAGGAGGGACATGGACAGTGGAGTGCACAGAGGGCAGGGTGGGGACGGCAGTGCAGTGGAGGACACGGTCGGGGCAGAGGGGACACGTCACTGCAGGGAGTGCAGAGGGCAGGAGGGACATGGGCACTGCAGGGAGTACAGTGGAGGGCAGTGCAGTGGGTGTCATGGGCACTGCATGGAGGACAGTGGAGTACATGCAGGGAGGACAGAGGTCAGGGTAGGGGGGGCACGGACACTGCAGGGAGGACAGTGGAGTGCACAGAGGGCAGGAGGGACATGAGCAGTGGAATGCACAGAGGGCAGGGTGGGGACGGCAGTGCAGTGGATGACACGGTCAGGGCAAGGGGGACACCAGCACTGCAGGGAGGACAGTGGAGTGCAGAGGGCATGAGGGACATGGGCACTGCAGGGAGTGCAGTGGGTGTCATGTGCACTGCAGGGAGGACAATGGAGTACATGCAGGGTAGGGAGGACAGAGGTCAGGGTAGTGGGGACATGGGCACTGCAGGGAGGACATGGGCACTGCAGGGAGGACATGGGCACTGCAGGGAGGACATGGGCACTGCAGGGAGGACATGGGCACTGCAGGGAGGACATGGGCACTGCAGGCCCTGGCTGTGCTGTCTGGCAGCGGTGCTTGTATCGCAAAACTAGCTGAACAAATAAATAAACACTTGCCATTTCCATGTTTTCAGCTTTGATCAAGCCAATTAGCATAAGAGCTTTACATTGTCTGTCTGGTGTTTTCAGTCGCCTTTTATGTGGATTTTCCGCATTCCCGAGTCGTATTCGGCGCTCTCCCGTTGTGTTTATACCCGAGTCCTACTTATCTTGCTGTGCAATTGTTCTAGTCGGCAAGTCTGGAAATATCTGGAGCCGCGGCTGTGAGTGCAAATACTGACGCGTTTTGTCACCTGGTTGGCTGAATCGAATCGGCACCCCAGGTGTTTTGGATATCGATCTATGGGCTGCTTAAAGCCGGCCATACAAGGAGCGATTTCCTTTCCTGCAACCACGGGGATCCCTCCCGCAGAGCCAATGTGTTCCCCCGGCGGGGCGAGGGGACAACTGAGGGGAGCAGTCCTGGCCAGGAGTGATTACTGCTAGCAGTAGCGGCTATAATAGCCGCTAGCAATAATCCACATGTAAAATCCAGAAGGCTGGTTGTACCCACGTTGATTCATTGAGGTAAATTCAGCCTGCCCACACATGGTTGGAATGTCGGCAGATTCCTGCTGATCCGGCTGACGGACGGATTAAGCCATAGCTGTATCTCCTGCTCGATGTAGACGGACATGAATTGTAGTGAGGACAGGATTATCATATGGGAAAGCCGAGGTTGGCAGATAATGGTTGTCTATACAGTGTAAGAGACTATCAGAGGTGATGAGGAAGAGTGGGGGGGGGGTCGGTGAGGAAGGGGGGCATGAATTAGGAAATGGTGATGAGAGGCAAGTAAGAGGAGTGGGCGTTGAGGAAGTAGGGAGAGCGGTGAGAGGAAGGAGAGAGAGCACTGGTGAGATGAAGGGGGTTGAAAAAGAGGAAAGTGAGGGTTGGCGAGGGAGCGGGTCAGGGAGAGGATCAATGAGAAAGGGAGAGGGGTGAGTGGTAAGGAGGACTATGGGGATAGCACTGAGGATAGGGGGAGAGAGAGAGAGGGTGGGTGATGAGGAAGGGGAGAGCAGTGGGAGGAACATGGAAGGGGGGAGGGGTGGTGGGGAAGGGGGGAGGAGCAGTGGGAAGGGGGGAAGCGGTGAGAAAGAGGGGAGAGCAGGGAGGAATGTTGGATGAGGAAGAGGGGAGGAAGCGAAGAGGGGAGAGCAGGGGGAGAAACGGGGGAAGGTGGATGAGGAACGGGGGAATCGGTGAGGAAGAGGGGAGAGCGGTGAAGAATAGGGGAGAGCGGGGGGGGGGGGGGGGAAGCGGTGAGGAAGGAGTATGAGGAAGAGGGGAGAGCGGGGGGGAAGCGGTTAGGAAAGTGGGGTGAGCAGTAGGAATGTTGGATGAGGAAGAGGGGAGGAAGCGATGAGGCAGAGGGGAGAGCAGGAGGGGAAACGGGTGAAGGTGGATGAGGAAGGGGGGAGAGCTGTGGGGAGGGAGAGGTGAGGAAGAGGGGAGAGCAGTGGGAGAGGTGAGGAAGAGGGGAGAGCGGTGGGGAGGGAAAGGTGAGGAAGAGGGGAGAGCGGTGGTGAGGAAGAGGGGAGGGAGGTGAGGAAGAGGGGAGAGCAGTGGGGAGGGAGGTGAGGAAGAGGGGAGAGCAGTGGGGAGGGAGGTGAGGAAGAGGGGAGAGCAGTGGGGAGAAAGAGGTGAGGAAGAGGGGAGAGCGGTGGGGAGGGAAAGGTGAGGAAGAGGGGAGAGCGGTGGTGAGGAAGAGGGGAGAGCGGTGGGGAGGGAGAGGTGAGGAAGAGGGGAGAGCAGTGGGGAGGGAGGGAAGCGATGAGGGCAGAGTGGTGGTGAAGGGGGGGGGGTGAAAAAGAGGGGAAGCGATGAGGAAGAGGGCAGAGCGGTGGGGAAGGGGGAGTAGAGCAGCGGGGAAGGGAGGGAAGCGATGAGGGGAGAGTGGTGGGGAAGGGGGGGTGAAGGAGAGGGGAATCGATGAGAAAGAGGGCAGAGCGGTGGGGAAGGGGGGTGGAGAGCAGTGGGGAAGGGAGGGAAGCAGTGAGGAAGGTGGATGAGGAAGGGGGGTGGTGGGGGAAGGTGGATGAGGAAGAGGGGAGAGCAGTGGGCAAGGGGGGTTGGAGGTAAGGAAGGGGCGGAGCGGTGGGGCAGGTGGAAGAGGGGAGAGCAGTGGGGAAGGGGGCAGAGCGGTAGGGAAGGTAGATGAGGAAGAGGGGAGAGCAGTGGAGAAGGGGGTGGGAGGTAAGGAAGGGGGCAGAGCGGTGGGCAAGGTGGAAGAGGGGAGAGCAGTGGGGGGGGCGGTGAGGAAGAGGGCAGAGCGGTGGGGAAGGTGGAAGAGGGGATAAAAGTGGGGGGGGGGGCGGTGAAGAAGAGGGGAGAGCAGTTGGGGGGGACGGTGAGGAAGAGGGGAGAGCGGGGGGGGCGGTGAGGAAGAGGGGAGAGCGGGGGGGGCGGTGAGGAAGAGGGGAGAGCGGTGGGGGGGCGTTGAGGAAGAGGGGAGAGCAATGGGGGGGGCGGTGAGGAAGAGGGGAGAGCAATGGGGGGGGGTGGTGAGGAAGAGGGGAGAGCAGTGGGGGGGGGGCGGTGAGGAAGAGGGGAGAGCAGTGGGGGGGGGGGCGGTGAGGAAGAGGGGAGAGCAATGGGGGGGGGCGGTGAGGAAGAAGGCAGAGCGGTGGGGGGGGAGGTGAGGAAGAGGGGAGAGCAGTGGGGGGGGGGAGCGGTGAGAAAGAGGGCAGAGCGGTGGGGGGGGGGGGCGGTGAGGAAGAGGGCAGAGCGGTGGGGGGGGGCGGTGAGGAAGAGGGCAGAGCGGTGGGGGGGAGCGGTGAGGAAGAGGGGAGAGCAATGGGGGGGCGTCGAGGAAGAGGGCAGAGCGGTGGGGAAGGAGACGCTTTGTAAACGTTGTATGATGGCTGCACCATTGGACCTTCCCGCCTTGTAGAGTTCAGGAGTCGCCGATCAATTATTTACTACTATACAAACAATGCAGACACACAAGCTCAGTATTCCAGTCTTCTTCTCTCGGTTGGGATATTTTTCTGTCTGAGGCAGACACTAGAAGAAATTTGCTCGGATTATTTGGGGGGGGGGGGGTGTTTCGGTAGTCCTCCCTTCTGGGGGTGTTTTACGGCGGTTGGCTGTGCGTGTCTTTTTTTTATTTTGGAGCATTGCGGGTAGAATCCAGGTCGCACCTGCTCCCTTTTATAACTCCGGAGGACTCCTTAATGAATGGCGTCATTCTCGTTGCCGTGACGACCGGCCCAGGCCCTCCAGAGAGCAGCTGCCGGGTTATTAGAAGGTCCTCGTCTCGCTCAATGAGGACAAAGTAGATACCTGAGCTGTCCCCGGGGGGGCGGCGATGGCACCGCGTATTGTCTTCTTCTCTTTCTGAGCTGCTAATTTATTTGTCATTGTGAAGTGACGGATGTACGCTACCCAGCCTGGCAGCCACGTCGGGGCGGGAGGCTTTTATTTATTTTTATATTTGTCTTAAAGCAGACCTTCAACCTTTTGCATAATTCCAGATTCCACGATCGGAGAATCCTTTTCTTTTAAGCAGGTCCTGGCCCGGCGCTTCTGGTTCATGCCTAGGCGACGCCCCCTTTAATACTCAAGCCCCTTGGGATACTGGTATCGCCCATCTCAGGAGGCTTCGGGGCAACGTCCATCATGCTATGCATGCGACGGGCAGTCTTAGACGCACTGCGCATGTGCTGCAGAACATCAAGGGGCTAGGTGCAAGAACCCACTGGAGGAGACGCCCACCCACCTAACGACGTTGGTATAGAAAATGGCGGCGCTGGACCCCCGTGGTGAATTGGGAGGTTTCACCAGATAACACTAGATTCACATTGGTAAGTATGAGGACCAAAGTTTAAGGAGTGGGGGGTAAAGAGGTGGGCTCACAATGCTCTGGGACAAAATGAGGCCCATGTGTCGTCATGTTACTGCTGCTCAGTCTTGGAAGGATGCCCGCCTCCTGCGGTGGCATCGCTGGACCACCAAGAAGACTGCAGGAATAAGATATGTATAGGGCGAAGGTAGGCCAACTTCAGCCCTTTAGCTGTTGCTGAACTAAAAGTCCCATCATGCCTCAGGCGGTTGTCCTTTTGGCTGTCAAGAGTCTTGCAATGCCTCATGGGACTTGTAGTTCTGCAACAGTTTCGGGGGACCAAACTGCAAGACACGTTGGGGTTGATGTACTAAAATTCGAGTGTGCGAAATCTGGTGCAGCTGTGCATGGCAGCCAATCGGCTTCTAACTTCAGCTTGTTCAATTACAGTGATTGTAAAGTCTTGATATTTAAAAAGGGGAAAAAAAAACATGTTATACTTGCCTCCTCTGTGTAATGGTTTTGCACAGAGCAGCCCCGATCCTCCTCTTCTGGGGTCCCTCTTTACTGCTCCTAGCCCCTCCCTCCTTTCGAGTGCCCCTCAGCCAGCAGCTTGCTACAGGGGGCACCCAAGCAGTCAGGGCTCCATGTATCCATTTAGACATGGAGCCCCGCCCCCCCTCTCTCCCCTGATTGGCTGACTGACTTTGACAGCCGCAGGCACCAATGGCACCGCTGCTCAGGAGTGTCCTGGATGGCTAAGGGGATTGTGGACATCACTGGAGAGAGAAGGAGCTTTCTTATGGTGGTATTTGATCACCTCTGCGGTTTTTAGTTTTTGTGCTATAAACAAAAATAGAGCGACAATTTTGAAAAAAAAATGAATATTTTTTACTTTTTGCTATAATAAATATCCCCCAACAAATATATAAAACATTTTTTTCCCTCAGTTCAGGCCGATACGTATTCTTCTTCTACATATTTTTTGTAAAAAAAAAATCGCAGTAAGCGTTTGATTGGTTTGCGCAAAAGTTATAGCGTGTACAAAATAGGGGATAGTTTTATGGCATTTTTATTAATATTTTTTTTTTTTTTACTAGTAATGGCGGCAATCAGCGATTTTATTTTTATTTTTTTTATTATATGTACTGTGACCTTATGGCGGACACATCGGACACTTTTGACACATTTTTGGGACCATTGGCATTTTTATAGCGATCAGTGCTATAAAAATGCATTGATTACTATAAAAATGCCACTGGCAGGGAAGGGGTAATACTAGGGGGCGAGGAAGGGGTTAATTATGTTCCCTGGGTGTGTTCTAACTGAAGGGGGGATGGGACTGACATGGGGAAATGACTGATCGCTGTTCATACATTGTATGAACAGACAATCAGCCATTTCTCCCCCTGACAGGACCGGGAGCTGTGTGTTTACACTCTGTAACGAGCGATCGCGGGTGCCCGGCGGTAATCGCACGCGCGTCGGCACCAGGGGCGAGCGGGGGGGGGGACGCTCGCGCACCCCTATTGGCTGAAACGCGAGATGACGTATAGCTGCGTGATCTCGCGCAGCCGACCTGCCGCCGTATAACGGCGACGGCTGGTCGACTAGTGGTTGATGCATATAATGCGTTAACCACTTTCATACCGGGGGGCCAATTCTGGCACTTCTCTCCTACATGTAAAAATCATAATTTTTTTTGCTAGAAAATTACTCAGAACCCCCCCCCAAACATTGTATGTGTGTATATAATATATATTCACCGATCTCATGCTGACAGCCGCGATTGGTGATTTGTTTACATTCGGGGGGCCCGGGTGTGACGTTATAACGTCGTGCCCGGGCCTCCGGCGATCATAGAGATGGCTGGTGACCATCTGGTTACCGGAAACGGTCTCTATGTTCGTCATCCGGCGGCGTCCCCTCCTGTCGCCTGTAAGAACGATCAAGTGGCGGAACTGCCGCTATGATCGCTTTTATCCTGCAGAGAATCGCTGCCTGAAAATGGTGATATCTGATGATGCCTGGAGCTGCACCCATCATTAGGACATCATCGATGTCATAAACAACCTTCTGCCTTTACGACTCCTTTAAGCTGAGACAATAAAACCTGGAAGCTGATTGGTTTCTCTGCAGAGCTGCACCGGATTTTGCACCCTCCAGTTTTAGTAACCCCCCCCCCCCCATTTTGTCTCTGGGGGGGGTCATGCTTTTGGCAGTCAAGTCTTGCAATGCCCCATGGAACTTTGTAGTTCTGCAACAGCCAGAGGGCAAATGTTTGCCTTGGGGGATTTGGAAAACCGTGGGGGTGGGGCTTCGGAGAATGGGGGGGGGGTGCATGGCTGGAGATTTGCTTAAATAGGACCAAAAGGGATCAAATCCTAGATGTTCCTTGTTGGGGCTCGCTCACCTTAGTGGTAGGTTAAAAAAAACTCATGGTTGAGCCATGCTGCCTACCCTCTTTAGCTGCTGAGGCTGTACACATGCTTTGCGGCCACGGCAGGAATTGTGCCCTCTGCTGCCTGATGGGTGTAGTAGTCCCTGGCGAGTGCGACCCGTTCAAGAGAATAGGGCCGCCCTGCAACCAACTGCATGCGGTGTGCTAGTGTGGGTTTAAAGGGGTGAAGCAGGCAGTGAAAAGGTGATACAATGCCCCCCCCCCGCCCATCTCTCGGTGCAGCACCGTATTCCCCCTCCCGTTGACACAAACATTACGGGGGGGGCCTGCCTTGGCTCTGACGTGGAGATTTTAACTCTGCCATCTGTGGCCTGTGCAATAATGTCAGGTTCACTATCAATATCTCCTTGCGCCCCCCCCCCCCTTTTACAACAGATGTTAAAGGAATGTATTCCAGAACCCCCCCCCCCTTTTTTCTAGTTTGCCTCCTCCGTACGGCTGCGACGGTATCCTGCGGGGGTTTAATCCTCTGATTCCTCGGGAATTCGGCACATGGGAGGCCTGCAGATATCTAGACGTCTTTTTATAGCTGGAGGATAAGCGTTCCAGGGTTTACTTCCAAGAGGCCGGCGTGAGCGAAATGCAGTGTTGGTCCTTGGGGGGGGGGGGGGGGGGGGTGTCTGTTTTTTATAAAGTTTTTTTTTTTTTTTTTTTTTTTTTTAAAGCTTACCTGTCATTAAAGAAATACAAGGGTTACCTGGAAGAGGAGACTTCGGGATCCTGGCTCTGGTTTCCTTTGTCGCCGGAAGTTTACTCTTCAAAGTTGGGGATCCCAGCACAAGGTTGGGGGGGGGGTGCATGCGTGGCCTTTAACAAAACCCCCACACCCACCCTGTGCTGGGCATTTTCTGTACTTACCCTTACTACTGCTTTCTGTTGTCCCAATGACTATCCCTGCAGCTATCGACCATACCCAGCATTGTACACTTTGTGGCATGCCCATGTCCCCATGTGACAATGTTTGGGTCTGGTGATTGGTCATTGAGGCCTTATGCATTGCATTGTGAGAAGGAAGGCTGGGTGTTGCCTGTAACCCATTTTTAAAATAAATAGCTTGACAGTTTTTAACGCAAAGGTGGCAGATAGCTTCTTGGGTTGCATCTAGCAGAAGGGTAAGTGTTTTGGGCTGGAGCCACCGGAATGGGATAGCATTTAGGTCAGGACTAGTGGGATGGATAGTGCTCATGTTGGGGCCATGGAAGGGTTCTAGCTTTAAGATAGCCACAGGGTTGATGCAAAGATCGGCGCTGGCAGGAGGGTTGGTGCTAAAGTTGTGGCTGGCCAGGGGCATTAGTGCCAAGTTTGAGGTCGACAGGAAGGTTAGAGTTAAGCTGGCGGCTGGCAGAAGGGTTAGTGCTAAGGTTGTGAAAGGCAGGAGCATTAGCATTAAGGTTGTGGCCATCGGGAGGGTTAGTGTTAGTTGCGGCCGGCAGAGGGGTTACATTAAGGTCTGGGCTACCAGGAGAGATGGTGTGGGGCACCCTTAGCTTAGAGAATCCCTCTGTTGTGGCTATAAGATTGCGGGGGGGGTTTGGTGCCAAGGTTGCATCCGGCGGGGGGGGGTGGGGTTGGCGCCAAGGTTGCGTCCGGCGGGGGGGTTGTCGCCAAGGTTGCGGGGGGGGGGTTGGTGCCAAGGTTGCGGGGGGGGGTTGGTGCCAAGGTTGCATCCGGTGGAGGGGGTTGGCGCCAAGGTTGCGCCCGGGTGGGGGGGGGGTTGGCGCCAAGGTTGCGTCCGGTGGGGGGGGTTGGTGCCAAGGTTGCGTCCGTCAAGGTTGTGTCCGGCAAAAGGGTGATTGGCCATTGAGACTCCATGCGTTGCATTGTGAGAATGAAGGCTGGGTGTTGCCTGTAACCAATTAAAAATATCTTGACAGTCAGATAACTGCTTGGGTTGCATCTAGTGGAAGGGTAAGTGTTTTGGGCTGGAGCCACCGGAAAGGGTTAGCATTTAGGTCAGGGCCATTGGGATTGGTAGTGCCCATGTTGGGGCCACCAAGGGTTCTAGCTTTAAGGTTACAGCTAGCCCAGGGTTGTCGCAAAGGTTGGTGCTGGCAGGAGGGTTAGTGCGAAGGTTATGGCTGGCAGGGGGCATTAGTGCTAAGGTTGTGGTCGACAGGAAGGTTAGTGTAACGGTCAGGGGTTAACACCGTTTACGATATTCCATTCCACCAACCCAAGACAGCTTATCCGACACTCCAACAATCCAGCAGACACGATCCATTGGATTTTCCCCCAGAAACGAGACACACACAGCTCTGTCTCTGGTTCCAAAACGAATGAACACTTTAATGGTAAACTCAGCTGGTAACATACAGTTAGAAACCAAATCTGGACAATGACTCAATTCCACCCACAACATGACACAATGGGGCTTCAATACACATTCCGTTAGATAATGACATTCAGATGAGTTAATTACTAATCATTACCAAGATGGTTGGGGTCAGAATAAACCACCTGTAATATGTCAAGATATCCTGCAATACAAGAATTATCATTACTGTCCCATCGCATGTAATCCGAAATATTTCTCAGTCATCCTATGCCTCTTTTGGACATAGGATGACCCTAGACCCAAGAGTCATTGGTGAAGCTGGCACAGGAGTACCCTGCATCCTTCAAAAGTCTCTGGGTATCACGGGCCATTCTGTTACAGTTAGAGTTAAGGTTTGGGCTCGCAGAAGGGTTAGTGCTAAGGTTGTGAATGGCAGCAGCATTGGCATTAAGGTTGTGGCCATCAGGAGGGTTAACGTTGAGGTCTGGGCTACCAGGAGAGATGGGGTGAGGCACCTTTGGGTTAGAGAATCCCTCTTTTGTGGAAACTGCAAAAATCAATCCCTCCAAGCTTAAGGTTGCAACTAGCTATAGGGTTATCGCAAAGGTTGGCGTCCGGCGGGAGGGTTGGCGCTAAGGTCTGGGTGGTATGAGGAGCCCAGAGAATGCCTCTGTGGTGGTAACTGGTAAAGTCCATCTCTCCAAGCTCCTGCTGCTGGAAGCTTCTTTATCTGGGGCTGCCCTTGGTGACCACCTGAAAATGCTGGTTGCTTGGTTTTCTGTACATACCACTGGCTTCATTACTTTTTGATACCCTGACCTGCTATAAGTATGCAGACTAGGAAAGTCGATCCAGTGTCAGAATTTCTTCTCTTCATACATTCCACTTTTCTGGACCTCTGGCCTGCCCAATGTCTCTTCAAGCGGAGCAGATGTCCTAGACGTGGATCTCACAGGGACATGTAGACAAGAGGCCCTTCGTTGTCCTGGAAGGGGGTCTGCAAACTGCTTCAGATTTGACCTGCAATTTAGTAAATTATAGTACATATAAATCAAGTATAATATATATAAATCAAATCGTATTTTCCTTTAAATTAAATTATCTTATTTTTACAAGACGCTGGCGTCTAATGTCCCGCCATCTCTGAACATTGATGTGAAATGATGTAATGCTGCTTGTGAGATGTTCGTAGATCTGAGCTTCCAGGGACAGGGGGCAATATAGACAGCAATCATGTCATCTGTTCCTACTGATATTTATCATATAGAACACATTATTATCTCCATGTAATTTTGTTTTGTTTTTCTTTTCTACATGTGTCATCTTACGAACCCCAACAGAGAAGAAGAAAATGAGGTAAGAGTACTGACCGCTTCAACTACCCGATCTTCAGGAGTATTTATTAAAAATGGTGGACTTATTGAGGGATTGGTGGGAGGGGGTACGTTGTTAACTGGCGGGGAGGGGAGTATGTGGGTGATCACTGGCGGGGAGGGGGAGTATGTGGGTGATCACTGGCGGGGAGGGAGTATGTGAGTGATCACTGGCGGGGAGGGAGTATGTGGGTGATCACTGGCGGGAAGGGGAGTATGTGGGTGATCACTGGAGGGGAGTATGTGGGTGATCACTGGAGGGGAGTATGTGGGTGATCACTGGAGGGGAGTATGTGGGTGATCACTGGCGGGGAGGGGAGTATGTGGGTGATCACTGGCGGGGAGGGGGAGTATGTGGGTGATCACTGGCGGGGAGGGGGCGTATGTGGGTGATCACTGGCGGGGAGGGGGCGTATGTGGGTGATCACTGGCGGGGAGGGGGCGTATGTGGGTGATCACTGGCGGGGAGGGGGCGTATGTGGGTGATCACTGGCGGGGAGGGGGCGTATGTGGGTGATCACTGGCGGGGAGGGGGCGTATGTGGGTGATCACTGGCGGGGAGGGGGCGTATGTGGGTGATCACTGGCGGGGAGGGGAGTATGTGGGTGATCACTGGCGGGGAGTATGTGGGTGATCACTGGCGGGGAGTATGTGGGTGATCACTGGCGGGGAGTATGTGGGTGATCACTGGCGGGGAGTATGTGGGTGATCACTGGCGGGGAGTATGTGGGTGATCACTGGCCGGGAGGGGGCGTATGTGGGTGATCACTGGCGGGGAAGGGAGTATGTGGGTGATCACTGGCGGGGAAGGGAGTATGTGGGTGATCACTGGCGGGGAAGGGAGTATGTGGGTGATCACTGGCGGGGAAGGGAGTATGTGGGTGATCACTGGCAGGGAGGGGAGTATGTGGGTGATCACTGGCGGGGAGGGGAGTATGTGGGTGATCACTGGCGGGGAGTATGTGGGTAATCACTGGCGGGGAGTATGTGGGTAATCACTGGCGGGGAGTATGTGGGTAATCACTGGCGGGGAGTATGTGGGTAATCACTGGCGGGGAGTATGTGGGTAATCACTGGCGGGGAGTATGTGGGTAATCACTGGCGGGGAGTATGTGGGTAATCACTGGCGGGGAGTATGTGGGTAATCACTGGCGGGGAGTATGTGGGTAATCACTGGCGGGGAGTATGTGGGTAATCACTGGCGGGGAGTATGTGGGTAATCACTGGCGGGGAGTATGTGGGTAATCACTGGCGGGGAGTATGTGGGTAATCACTGGCGGGGAGTATGTGGGTAATCACTGGCGGGGAGTATGTGGGTAATCACTGGCGGGGAGTATGTGGGCGATCACTGGCGGGGAGTATGTGGGCGATCACTGTCGGGGAGTATGTGGGCGATCACTGTCGGGGAGTATGTGGGCGATCACTGTCGGGGAGTATGTGGGCGATCACTGGCGGGGAGTATGTGGGCGATCACTGGCGGGGAGGGGGCGTATGTGGGTGATCACTGGCAGGGAGGGGAGTATGTGGGTGATCACTGGCGGGGAGGGGAGTATGTGGGTGATCACTGGCAGGGAGGGGAGTATGTGGGTGATCACTGGCGGGGAAAGGAGGGGGTTGGTTGATCACTGGCGGGGAGTATGTGGGTGATCACTGGCGGGGAAAGGAGGGGGTTGGTTGATCACTGGCGGGGAGTATGTGGGTAATCACTGGCGGGGAGGGGAGTATGTGGGTGATCACTGGCGGGGAGGGGAGTATGTGGGTGATCACTGGCAGGGAGGATGTAGCGCAGCAGTGATCGCTGGCAGGTAGAGGATATGTTGGTGGTGTGGGATATGCCAGGGATTACTTTTTTGAGCAGGTACATCAGGGTGTAGTGATGGGAAGAGGGTAAGTCGATGTGCACTTGTCCAAAGAAGGTATGTTGGTATGAACTGTAAGGGGTTTGTGCCCTGTGTGGATGGCGGAGGGCAGTGTGCACTGGTGCGGAGGACATATGTTGTTGATAATTGGTGGGCACATGGTTTGTTGGTGTTCACTGGTGGGGAAGAGGTTTTTCTGGGTTCACCAGTGGGGGAGGGTGTACACCTGTGTTCATTGGTTGGGAGAGGATTATATTGGTGTTCTATGATGTGTACTAGTATGGAGGGAGGAGGAGATATGTCAGTATTTATTGGTCGGACGGGGGTTTTCGGCGTTTTCCCTGGTGGGACGGGGGTTTTGTCTGCGTTTTCCTGGTGGGACGGGGGTTTTGCCTGCGTTTCCCTGGTGGGACGGGGGTTTTGCCTGCGTTTCCCTGGTGGGACGGGGGTTTTGCCTGCGTTTCCCTGGTGGGACGGGGGTTTTGCCTGCGTTTTCCTGGTGGGACGGGGGTTTTGCCTGCGTTTTCCTGGTGGGACGGGGGTTTTGTCTGCGTTTTCCTGGTGGGACGGGGGTTTTGTCTGCGTTTTCCTGGTGGGACGGGGGTTTTGCCTGCGTTTTCCTGGTGGGACGGGGGTTTTGCCTGCGTTTTCCTGGTGGGACGGGGGTTTTGCCTGCGTTTTCCTGGTGGGACGGGGGTTTTGCCTGCG
Organism: Rana temporaria; assembly: GCF_905171775.1. NCBI lineage: Eukaryota > Metazoa > Chordata > Amphibia > Anura > Ranidae > Rana > Rana temporaria. The sequence continues at coordinate 421,123,329 of NC_053493.1, read as the reverse complement.
TTTTCCTGGTGGGACGGGGGTTTGTCGGCGTTTCCCTGGTGGGACGGGGGTTTGTCGGCGTTTCCCTGGTGGGACGGGGGTTTGTCAGCGTTTCCCTGGTGGGACGGGGGTTTGGTCGGCGTTTCCCTGGTGGAGAGGGGGTTTTGCCTGCGTTTTCCTGGTGGAGAGGGGGTTTTGCCTGCGTTTTCCTGGTGGAGAGGGGGTTTTGCCTGCGTTTTCCTGGTGGGACGGGGGATTTGCCTGCGTTTTCCTGGTGGGACGGGGGTTTTGTCTGCGTTTTCCTGGTGGGACGGGGGTTTTGTCTGCGTTTTCCTGGTGGGACGGGGGTTTTGTCTGCGTTTTCCTGGTGGGACGGGGGTTTTGTCTGCGTTTTCCTGGTGGGACGGGGGTTTTGCCTGCGTTTTGCTGGTGGGACGGGGGTTTTGTCTGCGTTTTCCTGGTGGGACGGGGGTTTTGTCTGCGTTTTCCTGGTGGGACGGGGGTGTTGTCGGCGTTTCCCTGGTGGGACGGGGGTTTTGTCTGCGTTTTCCTGGTGGGACGGGGGTTTTGTCTGCGTTTTCCTGGTGGGACGGGGGTGTTGTCGGCGTTTTCCTGGTGGGACGGGGGTTTTGCCTGCGTTTTGCTGGTGGGACGGGGGTTTTGCCTGCGTTTTGCTGGTGGGACGGGGGTTTTGCCTGCGTTTCCCTGGTGGGACGGGGGTTTGTCGGCGTTTCCCTGGTGGGACGGGGGTTTTGTTGGCGTTTCCCTGGTGGGACGGGGGTTTTGTCGGCGTTTCCCTGGTGGGACGGGGGTTTTGTCTGCGTTTCCCTGGTGGGACGGGGGTTTGGTTGGCGTTTCCCTGGTGGGACGGGGATTTGTCGGCGGGGTTTGTCGGTGTTCACTGGCGGTACATCCGTGTACACTGGTGGGAGGGGATTATGTTGGTGTACACTGGTGAGGGAAGTGTTACCATGGTGTTGGCTGGTAAGTAGAGGATCAGGATTATGTCAGTGTTCACTTGTAGGGAGGGGGACGATTTTGTTATTCACTGGTGGGGAGGGGGGGTAGATCAGTAATGAGGCCTGATTTCACCTCTCCTGTTTCTTTGCGTCACAACTGGCTGTGTGGTGTGAATACAGAGATGTGAGTTGCTGTGAAATAATGAGCATTACAGCTGAACTCCTAGGCAGATATGAAATACACAAATTCTCGTTATTGCATCATTAAAGAAACCCAACTTAAAATGTTCATGTAAAAGTACAAGAAGCCAGTAGATTTCCTAGCACTTCCTTCTTGCAAGTCCTAGCCCTCTCCTTGTATGTATCTGGTGGGGGAGTAGTAAAGGGGAATACCATAGTGCAGGGATATGCAATTAACGGACCTTCAGCTGTTGCAAAACCACAAGTCCCATCATGCCTCTGCCTCTGGGTGTCATGCTTGTGGCTGTCGGGGTCTTGCTATGCCTCATGGGACTTGTAGTTCTGCAACAGCTGGAGGTCCGCTAATTGCCTATCCCTCCCATAGGGTGTCACTTGACAGTTCGGAGTTTGCTAACATCACATCCAAGATGACGGGACCCAGCAGCAGCCTTGGGGCCTTTGGATGTCTACACAAGGGAGACTTTTACGGGTAAACTCTGAAATCTGTTAAATGCACATATAATCATATACTGATATATATTTTTTAAATGCAGTCTTCAGTGCCTGAATTTGACCTGGTATTGGCATTTTTCTTTGGAGTTCAGCTTTAATGAAATGCACATCGACCCCAAATATTAACCTTCCAATCTTCTGAGAATGTTATTAATTTACTGACATCATTCATTTATAAACCTCCCCAAATTTGTTTTCCCTTCTAGGCCAAAAACGAGAGTGGCTCAAACCCTGGGCTCAAGTCATCAGCGGCCTTCAAAAGCCTCACATCCAGTAGATTCCTGCCCAAGGGAACCAAAGCAAAGGTTAATTTGGAAGAACAAGGACGCCAGAAGGTCTCGTTCAGCTTCAGTTTCACTAAGAAAACCTTTCAGAACAGATTACGGACGGCTTTGGTCGGAGAGAAGCAGAGTGATGCGCAGAATGCCACCAGCAGCTTATCGGAACAAACCAAGTCTAAAACGGATGGGGTTGACTCAGTTGGAAATGCTTTTGAAGTTTCCCCTCCGAAACCTAAAGTGGAACTGGGAAAAATTCATTTCAGGAAGCATCTTGGCGTTACAAGCAAACTACCAGCACCCCAACCGCCACCACCACCTCCACCCCCACCACCTGCTGCTATAACGGTTGCGGTACCCACGTCACCTGTAGCTTCAACTAAAGGAGTGCTTTTCGAGAATGTGAAGCTTTCTCCAGCATCTGACTCTGCATCGGCAACCGCCAACTTGGCCGTAGCATCACCCGAGAAAGCACCATTGAGTACTCTGCCTTCATTATCGTTGACTAGCACAAAGGATAATGAAGAGGGCTCCATAGTCTCTGTTGTGGAGAGCTTAAGCACTCAGGTGGCTGTCGAAAAGGCAGAAAAAGAGACCATCCCTTCTAAAGATTATTCCCATATTGGGAAAGACGAAAATAATCCAGTCAGCGTAAAAAGCGCAAAATCTAATTCCAGCCCTGAAAAACCCAGTTCTAAATTAAAGCAGTCTCACTCCGATACGGCAGTGGCTGGTTCCGAGTCTGACGACGGAGATTCTGTACAAACCTCCTCAAGCCACCGATCACATGAGGTCAAAAAGGCAGCAAGTAAAGAAAGAGACTCAAAAAGAAGCTCTATGAGTTCGAAAGGGGATGACGGTGGAAAATATCCTTCAACTAGAACAAAGCCTGTAAAGGATGAGAAACATTCTAGCTATTCCAGGTCGGACAGAGATTCAAAGTACTCCTCCTCCTCCTCCTACTCTCGTTCCAAGTCAGATCGTGACAGGAAACGAAGCAGGTCACGATCGAGGTCGAGATCGCGGTCTAGATCTGATCGAGGGCCTAGAAGCGGTTCTTCATATTCCAGATCTGAACGCTCACATTATTATGAGTCCGAGAGACGGTACCATAGAAGTTCTCCCCACAGAACAAGATATTCTCGCTCGTATGCAGATAGCAGAGCCAGAGACAGCTCTGACTCGGAGGATGATTATAGGAGACCCCATTCCAGATCGGGTGACTCTCGAAGGCCCCCATCATCCTCTCATTCCTCCTCGTACAGAGATTCTAGGACTTCTTCACATTCTAAATATGACAGAGATCCCAAATTAGACTCCTCGTATGACTCCGATCGAAAAGGAAGAACATCAAGCAGAACTGAAAAAGACATCAAGTCCTCAGATCGAGAACCTACCAAGAGGGTTTCTCCTCAGAAAGAAGTTGACCTTAAACCAGCATCTTCCCACTCTAAAGTGGACAGTAGCACAAGTTCTGCTAAAACAAATTCTTCCAGAGCATCAGATGCCAAACCGGTGCATGTGAATTCGGGAGCTAAAATGTCCAAATGGGATTTGGACAAAAGACCTGAACGTAAAGAGGGACACGGCCTTGTCAGAAAAGATAGAGAAGAATCTGCATCTAAGGACATTCCTGACTACAGAAAAAGTGATTTCCAGGATTCTCCACCTACACGATCCAAAGATGTTGATCATTCTCATGTTGGAGACACCAAGTCATCAAGTAGTCGGGAATCAAAGTGGAGACATTTTTCGGCAGCACCATCGTTTGAAGGCCAAAGAAAAAGTCCTGTTCCTGTAAACGATGACTATTCCCCGGAACACTGGGATTTTGTCACCCTGAGCTCCACAGATGATGCTCCTCCAGATGAACAATCTGATGTGTCACACTCTGACAGTAGTAACATAGACATTCCTCTTAATCTAGAGTCGGAGAAATCTCCTGTAGCTCACCGTGAAGTTGAACAATGCAGTATTGTGGAAACAGGTGATGGAATACATCATCTTAATGGGTTAGGCCATGATCATGGCAGTGCATCATACTTTTCTGATCTTAAAGACCAGCCTGTCTCTGTATCAAAGTCAAAACGTTGGAGACTCTTAGACGACAATTTAAATGAGGCAATTCCTTGCCATCCTTCAGACAAAATGGGTGTTTCCTTTGACCACAAGGAAGCCATCAAATTGCTAAATTCTCAATCTATTCAAGTCGATGACAATCATACTGTTAAAGACACTCAAGTCAAGCAAGCTGTTTCAGTTTTGGCTCCAGAAAGCTTAAATATGTCACGGGCTAAGTCTACTGACAATGAAGTTTATGTTGACTCTATGCAGAAAATCTCTAAACGTTGCACACCAGTAAACAGTGACGAGCAAGGCGAGACTTGTGGCTTACCTCCCACCGAGCCTTGTACTCCAAAAGCACCTGAAACTGATTCTCCCTTTGAGGAGGAGACCGTGGCCGCCGCCAGTAAGGAGACCGTGGCCGCCGCCAGTAAGGAGACCGTGGCCGCCGCCAGTAAGGAGACCGTGGCCGCCGCCAGTAAGGAGACCGTGGCCGCCGCCAGTAAGGAGACCGTGGCCGCCGCCAGTAAGGAGACCGTGGCCGCCGCCAGTAAGGAGACCGTGGCCGCCGCCAGTAAGGAGACCGTGGCCGCCGCCAGTAAGGAGACCGTGGCCGCCGCCAGTAAGGAGACCGTGGCCGCCGCCAGTAAGGAGACCGTGGCCGCCGCCAGTAAGGAGACCGTGGCCGCCGCCAGTAAGGAGACCGTGGCCGCCGCCAGTAAGGAGACCGTGGCCGCCGCCAGTAAGGAGACCGTGGCCGCCGCCAGTAAGGAGACCGTGGCCGCCGCCAGTAAGGAGACCGTGGCCGCCGCCAGTAAGGAGACCGTGGCCGCCGCCAGTAAGGAGACCGTGGCCGCCGCCAGTAAAGAGACCGTGGCCGCCGCCAGTAAAGAGACCAGGGTGGCCAGTAAAGAGGTCGCCAGTAAAGAGACCAGGGTGGCCAGTAAAGAGGTCGCCAGTAAAGAGACCAGGGTGGCCAGTAAAGAGGTCGCCAGTAAAGAGACCAGGGTGGCCAGTAAAGAGGTCGCCAGTAAAGAGACCAGGGTGGCCAGTAAAGAGGTCGCCAGTAAAGAGACCAGGGTCGCCAGTAAAGAGGTCGCCAGTAAAGAGACCAGGGTCGCCAGTAAAGAGACCGCCAGGTTCACCATTAAAGTTATGATTGACTCTCCCAGCCACAGACAAGTCACAACTTCATTGCCAATCTTTGAAGAGGATGACGTAGAGCCTGTATGGAAAAATACGGAGAGAGAGGAGGCCACACCCGTCCTTCTACCAGAAGCTCCGACTGAGCAGATAGAAGTTCTGAAGGCAAATTATGAGTCGGATGAGGAAGAAGATGATTTTAAGAACAATAATGTCCAAAGTGTTGATACTTCAGAGGAAGAGAATCCGCCACCAATTGCCGCTGACAGTAGCACACCTTCAGTAAACTTTATAAGTGCCGTCAGAGCTTATTATTCTGACACAGAAGAGAGTGCAAGTGAAGAGAGTGAGTCGGAGGATACTGATTCCGATGACAGCGGCCTCCCCAGGAACCGTTTGCAGTCAGTTGTGGTGGTCCCCAAAACTTCCATCATAACCATGGAAGATGACGATCTAGCATCGTCATCCCCAAGTCATCAGGAAAGTATAGAACAATCTAATGAAAATGAAACGGACTTTCCAGAAGGCCACACTCTGGAGCAAATGGAACATAAAGTCTTGGATCAAATAGATAGTGATTCCAATATGTCGCTAGAGGAAGAACAAGTGTGTGCTCCAGAAGTGAGTTCATTTCAGGCTGCGGAACCAAGTATCATTCCAGATGAAGCTTCAGAACTGAGACTTCTTTCTGTTAAAGATTCAGAACCAAGTGCCCCTCCAGTTGACATATCGGAGCGGGATCTAGTTCATGTTCAGACTTTAGAGGAGGTTCCCAGTCCTTCAGTGCCAATTCATATTCCCCAAACAGCTCCCATCCACATTCAAGCATCAGAGTCAACTTCATCCCCAGTCCAGAGTCCAGAACCAAGTTTTGCTCCAGCTTTGCAGATAGACGTCATTTCGGTGACTGAGCCAGACAATATTCACGTTCCTGTGTCACAATCGGATATTGTTTCAGTACAGGCCCCAGAGACTGTTCCTGTTATATCGACAGAGCTAGGTCCCAGTAAAAGTTTAGAGCAGATTCCCATTGCTACACAAGCCCCCCTACAGCTGGCTCCAGCGCCAGATCAAACCCCTCAGCAGGCTCCCTTTCCAACACCAGCTTCTCAACCATATCCTGTTCCAATTGAAGCTCTGCAACCATATCCTTCAGTTCAGGTTCCACAAGCACATACTTTACCAGTTGAATTACAGCAACTATTTTCTACTCCAGTTGAAGCCCAACAAATATTTTCCATTCCGGTCCAACAACCGGATGCTGTTGCATTTCAGGCCTCCCGAGCATGCCCGGTTCAAGGTCCACCTATGGGTACATTTGCTGGTCATATTCCACCGCTCGGTGCATTTCCTTTTCAAGCTTCACAACACCACGGGGCATTTCCACTTCAAGCACCACCCCCACCACCACCACCATGTCCTGTCCCACTTTTAATACCACCATGCTCCATTCCTGTTCAAGCTCCACCACCGCCATGTCCTGCTCCATTTCCGCCCTCACAACTGGGTGTTGCAGTTCATGCCCAACATTTGGACATTCCCCATCCACCCAATGATACTGATGTCAGCACCAGCCATCTTGTGACTGCTGGACAGGGCAATAATGGCGACATGTCCACTAGAAGCAATGAAATGTACAAGTCTCAGACCAAACCAGCTGCTCATCAGCCTGTTGCTTCAGTACCACCACCTAGACCTAGTAAATTTGAATCAAAACCCCTCCATACCCCTGCTGAGAAACCAGATAGCAGGCAACAGTCAACGTACAGCCATGGTCCAGGGGCTGGGGACTTTTCCAGAGCTGATGGTTTCCAGGCAGCGGAAGACTTATCAGATCTCGGTTGGGACTTCTCTCAACCAGAAAAGCCAAGCAGCACATACCAGCCTCCAGACAGCAGTTACATGTACTGTGGGTACCAGCAGGGCGGTGGAGTCTGCGACCCCTCTCAGAATTACGGTGAAAGCACCCCTTATTGGGATCCTGGGTGCCACAACCAAGGTCCCATTTACAACTACAGCAAAGCCGGTGTCCCGGTTCCCGACTCTCTCACACATTGTTACAACGAAGACGATGAAGACGTTGACGACGACGATCTTGGTTGGGAAGACGACCACACGCACCACCAGGCCAATAAGTTATACTACGATCGATCCAGGGAAACCGGTTCCGTGCAAGCTCATGAAATCAGCAGCAATTCCGTGAAGGAGAACCTGGCCCGAAACAACGAAAGGAGGGATCAGTTCGGCAGGGACAGGTCTGAGATGAAAGAAAGGGGGCCGCCCAAAAAACGGCGGCAGGAACTGGGGAGCGATTCTGAGAATGATGCAGAAGCCCTGGAGAAAAGGAGATTGAAAGCGGAGGCCGGCTTGTTGGAGTCTGCTGGCCCAAAACGAGGAAAAGCCGGCACCATCTGCCCTATGGAAGAATTCAGAGACGCTCAACACTGGAAGGAGTTTTCCAAACTAGGAAAAATGCCGCCTTACTTTGACCTCATTGAAGAGAACCTTTACCTAACAGAAAGGTAATGTGCAGGCTTATCTCATTTTTTTTTTAAATCTCAAATATATTTCCCTTAAATGTTGGTTTTTGAATATTTCAAAGATTATTATTGGCTCTTGTACAGTGTCGACTTTGTAACAAATGGCGTACATTTCCAAAAATTACATGTACACTATATCACCAAAAGTATTGGGATGCCTGCCTTTACACGCGCATGAACTTTAATGGCATCCCAGTCTTTCGTGCGTTGGCTCACCCTTTGCAGCTATAACAGCTTCAACTCTTCTGGGAAGGCCGTCCACAAGGTTTAGGAGGGTGTCTATGGGAATGTTTGACCATTCTTCCAGAAGCGCATTTGTGAGGTCAGGCACTGATGTTGGACATGGAGGCCTGGCTCACAGTCTCCACTCTAATTTATCTTAAAGGTGTTCTATCGGGTTGAGGCATGGACTTTGTGCAGACCAGTCAAGGTGCTTCACCCCAAACTCACTCATCCATGTCCTTATTGACCTTGCTTTGTGCACTGGTCCAAATCATTCTGGTCCAAGGCCTGTCTCAGTCTCCGCTCTAATTCATCCCACAAAGGGGTTCTATCGGGTTGAGGTGCAGGCCAGAGCCAGTCAAGTTCCTCCACCCCAAACTCGCTCATCCATGTCTTTATGGACCTTGCTTAGTGCACTGGTGCATAGTCGTGTTGGAACAGGAAGGGGCCGTCCCCAAACTGTTCCCACAAAGTTGGGAGCATGAAATTGTCCAAAATGTCTTGGAATGCTGACGCCTTAAATGGGTGTTCCAGGCATTTTTTTTTATGTTTATTAAGTCAGCAGCTACAAAAAGTGTAGCTGCTGGCTTTTAATAAACATACACTTACCTGTTCCCCCGGTCCAGCGACGTGCCGCTGGGAGCTTCGTTCGGGTCCCCCCCCCTTCACCGCCGGCGCCTCCACTGCAACTGTGGGCACCCGGCCGTGACAGGTTTCGGCTTCACGGCCGGGCACCCAATGCGCGAGCGGCGCTGCGCCATCCGATTGGACAGGCGATCGCCTGGGACCTGTCACGTGTCCCAGGCGATCGCCTACAGGGAGGGGCTGCCAAAAGGCGATTAAGTTATTTGCCTCGGCGGAAGGAGGTAGTGGGACAGGAAGTCCCACTCCTCCTGAAGCCCCCACTCCCCCCCCCCCCCCCCCCAAGAAAATTACATGCCAAATGTGGCATGTAAGGGGGCGAGGAGTGGGTTAACCACTTAAGCCCCGGACCTTTAGGCAGCTAAATGCCCAGGCCAGGTTTTGCGATTCGGCACTGCGTCGCTTTAACTGACAGTTGCGCGGTGGTGCGACGTGGCTCCCAAACAAAATTGGCGTCTTTTTTTCCCCACAAATAGAGCTTTCTTTTGGTGGTATTTGATCACCTCTGCGGTTTTTATTTTTTGCGCTATAAACAAAAATATAGCGACAATTTTGAAAAAAAATCAATATTTTTTACTTTTTGCTATAATAAATATCCCCCAAAAACATATATACATTTTTTTTTTTCCTCAGTTTAGGCCGATACGTATTCTTCTACCCATTTTTGGTAAAAAAAATCGCAATAAGCGTTTATCGATTGGTTTGCGCAAAATTTATAGCGTTTACAAAATAGGGGATATTTTTATTGCATTTTTATTTTTTTATTTTTTTCTACTACTATTGGCGGCGATCAGCGATTTTTTTTTCGTGACTGCGACATTATGGCGGACACTTTCGGACAATTTTGACAAATTTTTGGGACCATTGTCATTTTCACAGCAAAAAATGCATTTAAATTGCATTCTTTATTGTGAAAATGACAGTTGCAGTTTGGGAGTTAACCACAGGGGGCGCTGAACGTGTTAGGGTTCACCTAGTGTGTGTTTACAACAGTAGGGGGGTGTGGCTGTAGGACTGATGTCATCGATCGAGTCTCCCCTATAAAAGGGATCACTCGATCGATGCGTCGCCACAGTGAAGAACGGGGAAGTCGTGTTTACATACGGCTCTCTCCGTTCTTCGGCTCCGGGGAGTGATCAAGACGGAGGGGCTATAAACGAATAGCCGCGCCGTCGTCCCGGATCGCTCCCCGAGGTAAGCCGCCCGCCGCACGCAGCAGGGGGGGGGTCCCGATCGGACCCCTGACCCGCGGAAAGGCAAGGACGTATATATACGCCCATCTGCCTGTCCGTGCCATTTTGCGGACGTAAATAGTCGTGCGGCGGGCGTTAAGTGCTTAAGCGGAATTTCCACTTTTGGGTGGAACTCCGCTTAAGGAGGGATCCTTCACTGGAACTAAGGGGCCAAGCCTAACCCCTGAAAAACAACCCCACACCATAATGCCCCCCCCCTTCACCAAATTATTTGCACCAGTTCACAAAGCAAGGTTAAGACATGGATGAGCGAGTTTGGGGTGGAGAAACTTGATTGGCCTGCACAATCCCAACCTCAACCCCATAGAACACCTTTTGAGATAAATTATGATGGAGACTGCAAGCCAGGTCTTCTCATCTGACATTAGTGCCTGACCTCAAACCTTCCCATAGACACACTCCTAAACCTTGTGGACAGCCTTCCCAGAAGAGTTGCAGTTGTTATAGCTGTTTACAGCTTTAGACCTCTTTCACATTGAGGCGTGGAGCCGCGGGGACGGTATAGCCGCGCTATTTGTAGCGCCGCTATACTGTCGTATTTACCGCGATATTCGGGCGCTAGCAGTGAGTTTTTTATTTCAATGGGAAGGCGCGGTATAGGAGCGGTGAACACACCGCTCCTATACCGCAGTAAAGATGCGGCTAGCAGGACTTTTGGAGCGTTCCTGCTAGCGCACCACTTCAGTGTGAAAGCCTTCGGGCTTTCAAATTGAACACTACAGGCCATGATTTTTCATGCGGTATAGCAGCGCTATTTTTAGCGCTGTACCGCATGAAAAACGTCTCAATGTGAAAGGGGCCTTAGGACTAAGACGCCATTAAAGTTGGTGTGTTTGTAATGGCAGGCGTCCCAATACTTTTGGCAATATAGTGTATATGGACAGGCTAGTCATGGATGGATATGTAGTTTTAAAGAGTTAGTTCACCTTTTTTTGGCAAAGCATGAAAAGTTGAACTCGCAACACCCCTCCCCTTTCCACTGCACCTACCAGATTCTTTCACTGCCCGTGCTAGATGTAGTAGTCCAGGCATTCGAAAAGCCGCGCTCTTCTGCACCCTGCCAGAGTGCACAGTGTTGGCGCTGAGCAATGCCAGATCACCATTGTGGGCATTCTGATGCTACCCAGCCTCCGGACTGTGTACTGCATTTTTTTTATATATCCGGACCACTACACCGGCTTGCGGGGGGCAACCGTAGATAATCTGTGAAGAATATACTGTATTTATCGCGGTATAACGCGCTCCCGCGTATACCGCGCACCCCTAAAGTTGCCCCCGAAATTCCTGTAAAAAAAATGTTATATGATTTTATTACTTACAGTTTTGGTGTCTTCCCAGCGTCCGGCGTCCGTCTGCGGCCTCGATGGTATCCTCCCGGCTTCTCCAGCGCGCGCCTCAAGTCGAGTACATTCGGCAAGGCTCGGCTTCGCTCGCGCTCGCGCTCTGTGACGTTTATGCGTGAGCACGAGCGAAGCCGAGACTAGCCGAATGTACCCGAGTGTACTGCACTCGGTATATGTCGGCGCAGGATTTCAAACTGAGCGCGGGAAGCGGCTATCGGCGTATATCGCGCACCCACGATTTTCCCCTTATTTTAAGGGGAAAGTAGTGCGCGATATACGCCGATAAATATGGTAAGTGTGGCGGGAGGGGGGGCGGGGGGTACGGTAAGGGTCTATAATTTTTATGATGGGTGTATTTTAAATTATATGGACAGGATATCAACCGATGATACAAATGTTATAAATGGAGTTGCAGTTCAGTGAGTAAAATAAGTATTTGACCCCCTTAGTAGTTGGGGGAGGTTCCTTGTTGGGAAGCACAGAGGTCAGACGTTTCTTGGAGTTGGTGATCAGGTCTCCACACATCTCAGGAGGGATTTTGGTCGCCACACTTCTTTTTACAGATCTTCTCTAAATCTTTAAGGTTTCTTGGCAACTCAAAGTTTCAGCTCCCTCCCATACGTTTTCTATAGGATTAAGGTCTGGAGACTGGCTGGGCCACTCCATCACCTTAACCACTGGGCCAATTTTGTAATAGGAATCAGTGTGACAGGTCCTCTTTATGGAGAGATGGGGGGGTCAATAAGACCTCCCCCTCCCCCCCACATCTCTCCTCCAGGCTTGCAAGCATGAAATCGGTGAAAAAAAATCACAGATCACATGCCGACATCCACGATTACGGCTTTGTTTACTTCCGGGTACCGGGCGTGACGTCATAACGTCGCGCCCGGGCCTCCGACGGTCATAGAGATGACTGGTGACCATCTGGTCACCAGTCATCTCTATGCTTTCCAGCAGCGCCGACCGATTCGCTCTCCGGGCCCCTGATGGCACGGGAGAGCCTGGAGAAGCACCGGATGGCGGCAGGAGGGGGGGGGGACGCGTGGCGATTTGAAAATTTTACATAGTTTGCATAAGTCGTCCGTGAATGGCGCTGGACGCCATTTGCGTTCACGTCGAAAACAATGACGTCCTTGCGACGTCATTTACCGCAATGCACGTCGGGAAATTTTAGGGACGGCGCATGCGCAGTACGTTCGGAGTGGGAACGCGCCTAATTTAAATGATCCACACCCCCTACGGGATCATTTGAATTACACCCGCTTACGCCAGGCCCTTTTACGCTACGCCGCCGCAACTTTACAGGCGAGTGCTTTGTGAATCAAGCACTTGCCTATAAAACTTGCGGCGCCGTAACGTAAATGTCATACGTTGCGCCGCCGCAGTTTTGCGCGCCCCTACCTGAATCCACCCCAGTGTTTCCAAGTGTTTGAGTGTCAGCGGCGCCCCCCGCGCCTCTGGCCAAATGCGGTACTGCACACCCCGTTGGCTTAAATCCTGCTAGTTTTGCGAGAGGACGCTCGCAAACTGAGTCTAAATTTTTTGTAGATGGCTCGTGTTGCGAAAATGCTCGTAAACCGCGTTCCTCGCAATTCAAGGCATTACTGTACTTTATTTTACTCGCTGAACTGCAACTTATAGCATTTGTTTTATGTGGTGTGGTGTTTTTTTTGGTTGATATTCTGTCGCTATTATATAAAATACACCTATGATAAAAATTATAGACCCTTCATTTCTATGTAAGTGGGCAAATCTTACGCCAATCTGCAGGGGAGCCAATCATTATTTTCCCCCGCTGTATGTGGGTGTGAGATTTATGGATGGTATCAGTCCCTTGCACTGCTATGAGCATTATATGATGAATGCATATCAGGCGTTCCTTTAGACGCGCATGCTCCTCCTTTTGCTGGCCAGTGGGTGCTTCAGACTTTAGCTGTGCGATCTGCTGACATACTTGTTAACCACTTAAGACCCGGACCAAAATGCAGCTAAAGGACCTTGCCCCTTTTTGCGATTCGGCACTGCGTCGCTTTAACTGACAATTGCGCGGTCGTGCGACGTGGCTCCCAAACAAAATCGGCGTCCTTTTTTCCCCACAAATAGAGCTTTCTTTTGGTGGTATTTGATCACCTCTGCGGTTTTTAGTTTTTGCGCTATAAACAAAAACAGAGCGACAATTTTGAAAAAAAATTCTATATTTTTTACTTTTTGCTATAATAAATATCCCCCAAAAATATATAAAAAACATTTTTTTTCCCCTCAGTTTAGGGCGATACGTATTCTTCTACCTATTTTTGGTAAAAAAAATCGCAATAAGCGTTTATCGGTTGGTTTGCGCAAAATTTATAGTGTTTACAAAATAGGGGATAGTTTTATTGCATTTTTATTCTTTTTTTTACTACTAATGGCGGCGATCAGCGATTTTTTTTTTTTTTTTTTTTTTTTTTTTTTTTTTTTTTTTTCGTGACTACGACATTATGGTGGACACTACGGACAATTTTGACACATTTTTGGGACCATTGGCATTTTCACAGCAAAAAATGCTATAAAAATGCACTGATTACTGTGAAAATGACAATTGCAGTTTGGGAGTTAACCACAAGGGGGCGCTGATGGGGTTATGTGTTCCCTGAAGTGTGTTTACAACTGTAGGGGGTGTGGCTGTAGGTGTGGCGTCATCGATTGTGTCCCCCTATAAAAGGGATGACACGATCGAGGCAGAAAGGGATGACACGATCGAGGCAGCCGCCACAGTGAAGAACGGGGAAGGTGTGTTTACACTTGCTTGTGCCCAGCCGTGCCATTCTGCCGACGTATATGGGCAGGAGGCGGTCCTTAAGTGGTTAGGAAGCGGGTGTGGCGGGCGGGCATACCCGCGATCGGTTTAGAGATAAAATGGGGAGATGTTGGTGTAAACACATCTCCCCATTCTTCCTAGTGACACTGTCACTGATCGTGTTTGCTGTCATCGGGAACACGATCAGTGACGTGTCGCAGCAAGCCACGCCCCCCTACAGTAAGAATCACTCCTTAGGGAACACTTAACCCCTGCAGCGCCACCTAGTGGTTAACGCCTTCACTGCCAGTGTCATTTTCACAGTAAACGGTGCATTTTTTTAAAGCACCGATCGCTGTAAAAATGACAATGGTCACAATAGAAATGGCAGATCGCCGCCATTACTAGTAAACAAAAAAAATTTTTTTTTTTATAAAAATGCTATAAAACTATCCCCTATTTTGTAGACGCTCTAACTTTTGTGCAAACCAATCAAACGCTTATTGCGTTTTTTTGTTTTTTTGTTTTTTTTGCCAAAAATATGTACGTATCGAAAAAATTTTTTTTTTCTTTTTTGGGGATATTTATTATAGCAAAAATTAAAAAATATTGCATTTTTTTTTTCAGAATTGTCGTTCTATTTTTGTTTTTAGCGCAAAAAATAAAAACCGCAGAGGTGATCAAATACCACAAAAGAAAGCTCTATTTGTGGGAAAAAACGGATGACAACTTTGTTTGGGAGCCAAGTCGCACGACCGCGCAATTGTCAGTTAAAGCGAGAGTAGCAATATCCAGAGTAGCAATACCCGCTAGCTTTTGGGTCCCGCGCCAAGTGGCTGCCCTGCTGTTTAGTGAACACAGGACGTCGGCCACTTGGCACGGGTGTCATTCGGGAAACACTTATTTTTTTTATTTTTTTTTTATTATATAGCGTCCTCTGATTGGAGGAGGAGAGTGGAGGCGGGGCAGTGATTTTGAAACCTCTGCCTAAGAATGCTTTGTGGTCATTGAGAAAATGCAAGGTATTGTGCTCATGCCAAGCAGGTGACCTCCTGCCACTCGGGACAGGACCTGGAAGCTAGCAGGTATTGATGTAGTTGCGGTACCTAATGCAGTCATTACCATGGGGGATCCCGTATATACTGGAGTATAAGCCGACCCTAATTTTACCACAAAAAAAGGGAAAACTTATTAACTAGAGTATAAACCTAGGGTGTCCATCTGCATGCCTCACTGTGCCCATGCCTCACTGTGCCCATGACTAGACTGACGTTTAACATGGGAGTCTATGGAAGGGGTGACTGGGTTTGAAAAATCTGTGCTCCCCGGCCATAGGTCCCCCAGACAATAAACTTTGCACACTTGTAGAGGAGAAATAGGGCTATATGTGTGCCAAGCTCCAGATCCAGGGGACCTATGGCCGGCCGGTACCGGGTCCCCAAAGTCACTGGAAAAATTACAGTTTAACATGGGAGTCTTTGGAAGGGGTGCCCGACTTTGAAAAATCGATGCTCCCCAGCCGTAGGTCCCCCAGACAATAAACTTTGCACACTTATAGAGAAGAAATGGGGCTACATGTGTGCCAAGTTCCCGGGTCCAGGGGACCTAGGGCCGTCCGGTACCGGGTCCCCAAAGTCACTGGAAAAATTACAGTTTAACATGGGAGTCTATGGAAGGGGTGCCCGGCTTTGAAAAATTGGTGCTCCCCATCCGTAGGTCCCCCGGACAACAAACTTTTTGCACAATTGTAGGGCAAGTTTGGGGTCCAGGGGACCTCCGGCCGGTACCGGGTCCCCAAAGTCCGGGTGATCAGGCGCAAAAAGGTGACTTGAGTGTAAGCCGAGGGGGGGCATTTTCAGCACAAAAAATTGTGCTGAAGAACTCGGCTTATACTCGAGTATATACGGAATCTATGCAAAATTATCCATTCCTAAACTTCTTGAAGTCTCCATCCTATTGGTAGCAATATAAAAGAAGCAAAATAATGAATATTATCAATCTATTTTACGTTTTCATTAATCGCATCTGATATCAATTGGCTTATTATTTTTGCGTTTCCGTTCCTGCACGGCAGGCCTTATAGTAACTTACTTTTCTAGTAGTGATTGTTCTTGTAATGACCTTTTTGTGTTTTTGTAGGAAGAGGAATAAGAGTCACAGAGACATTAAAAGGATGCAGTGCGAGTGTCCGCTGCTCTCCAAAGAGGAGAGGGCCCAAGGAGACATGGCCTGCGGAGAGGATTGTCTCAATCGACTCCTCATGATCGAGTGGTAAGTCTATAATGTGTGCCAGTACCGAGGCAATTTACCATAAATTATTACTATACACGTCAGCCAGTGCATGCCCTGGTGTCATGTTGGGGGGTGGTATCGTGTAAAGCAGAGTTCCCCCAGATCTGGACGATGATATGACATTAGTGGGGGCCCCACTTGGAGTGATTGTACCTTGTGTACCCTGCTTCAGCACTACTTCATCTGTATTGGATGCCCATGTACTGTCCTGCACTGCTTTCTGTAAAGAATTCCTCAGTGCAGAGTCCTTGTCTGTAAAGAATACCTCTCTATGCAGAGTCATTGCCTATAAAGGATACCTCTGTGACAAGTCATTGTCTGTAAAAAAAAAAAAAAACCCCACACTGCAGTGCATAGAGCAGTATCCTTTACAGACAATGACTCTGCATAGAGCCGGTATTGTAGACAAGTAGCTGGATTCAGAGAGAGTTAGGCCGGCGTATCAGTAGATACGCCGACCTAACTCGGAATCTGCGCCGTCCTAAGTTTAAGTGTATTCTCAAACTGAGATACACTTAAACCTAGCTAAGATACGACAGCCTGCGCCGTCGTATCTTAAGGTGCAATATTTAGGCTGGCCGCTAGGTGGCGCTTTCGTTGAGTTCGGCGTAGAATATGTAAATGATTAGATACACCTATTCACAAACGTACGTGCGCCCGTCGCAGTAAAGATACGCCATTTACGTAAGGCGTTTTCCGGCGTAAAGTTATTCCATCAAATAGCTGGACTAGTCAATGTTAAGTATGGCTGTCGTTCCCGCGTCGAAATTTGAAAATTTTGCGCAAGTCGTCCGTGAATAGGGCTGGACGTAATTTACGTTCACGTCGAAACCAATACGTCCTTGCGGCGTACTTTGGCGCAATGCACACTGGGATATGTACACGGACGGCGCATGCGCCGTTTGTAAAAAACGTCAATCACATCAGGTCACCCTCCATTAACATAAAGCACGCCCCTCATCCTCATCCGAATTAGGCGCGCTTACGCCGGCCCTATTTACGATACGCCGCCGAAAGTTAGGAGGCAAGTACTTTGTGAATACAGTACTTGCCTCTCTGACTTAAGGCGGCGTAGCGTAAATACAATACGCTACGCCGCCTTAAAGTTGTGGCGGCGTCTCTGAATCCAGCTAAAGGACTCTGCATAGAGCCGGTATTGTAGACGAGGACTCTGCATAGAGCCGGTATTGTAGACGAGGACTCTGCATAGAGCGGGTATTGTAGACGAGGACTCTGCATAGAGCCGGTCTTGTAGACGAGGACTATGCATAGAGCGGGTATTGTAGACGAGGACTCTGCATAGAGCGGGTATTGTAGACGAGGACTCTTCATAGAGCGGGTATTGTAGACGAGGACTCTGCATAGAGCGGGTATTGTAGACGAGGACTCTGCATAGAGCCGGTATTGTAGACGAGGACTCTGCATAGAGCGGGTATTGTAGACGAGGACTCTGCATAGAGCGGGTATTGTAGACGAGGACTCTGCATAGAGCGGGTATTGTAGACGAGGACTCTGCATAGAGCGGGTATTGTAGACGAGGACTCTGCATAGAGCGGGTCTTGTAGACGAGGACTCTGCATAGAGCCGGTCTTGTAGACGAGGACTCTGCATAGAGCGGGTATTGTAGACGAGGACTCTGCATAGAGCGGGTATTGTAGACGAGGACTCTGCATAGAGCGGGTATTGTAGACGAGGACTCTGCATAGAGCGGGTATTGTAGACGAGGACTCTGCATAGAGCGGGTATTGTAGACGAGGACTCTGCATAGAGCGAGTATTGTAGACGAGGACTCTGCATAGAGCGGGTATTGTAGGCGAGGACTCTGCATAGAGCGGGTATTGTAGGCGAGGACTCTGCATAGAGCCGGTATTGTAGGCGAGGACTCTGCATAGAGCCGGTATTGTAGACGAGGACTCTGCATAGAGCCGGTATTGTAGACGAGGACTCTGCATAGAGCCGGTATTGTAGACGAGGACTCTGCATAGAGCCGGTCTTGTAGACGAGGACTCTGCATAGAGCCGGTCTTGTAGACGAGGACTCTGCATAGAGCCGGTCTTGTAGACGAGGACTCTGCATAGAGCCGGTCTTGTAGACGAGGACTCTGCATAGAGCCGGTCTTGTAGACGAGGACTCTGCATAGAGCCGGTCTTGTAGACGAGGACTCTGCATAGAGCCGGTCTTGTAGACGAGGACTCTGCATAGAGCCGGTCTTGTAGACGAGGACTCTGCATAGAGCCGGTCTTGTAGACGAGGACTCTGCATAGAGCGTGTATTGTAGACGAGGACTCTGCATAGAGCGTGTATTGTAGACGAGGACTCTGCATAGAGCGGGTATTGTAGGCGAGGACTCTGCATAGAGCGGGTATTGTAGGCGAGGACTCTGCATAGAGCGGGTATTGTAGGCGAGGACTCTGCATAGAGCGGGTATTGTAGGCGAGGACTCTGCATAGAGCCGGTATTGTAGACGAGGACTCTGCATAGAGCCGGTATTGTAGACGAGGACTCTGCATAGAGCCGGTCTTGTAGACGAGGACTCTGCATA
Source organism: Rana temporaria (assembly GCF_905171775.1). Lineage (NCBI taxonomy): Eukaryota > Metazoa > Chordata > Amphibia > Anura > Ranidae > Rana > Rana temporaria. The sequence continues at coordinate 421,104,603 of NC_053493.1, read as the reverse complement.
GAGCCGGTCTTGTAGACGAGGACTCTGCATAGAGCCGGTCTTGTAGACGAGGACTCTGCATAGAGCCGGTCTTGTAGACGAGGACTCTGCATAGAGCCGGTCTTGTAGACGAGGACTCTGCATAGAGCCGGTCTTGTAGACGAGGACTCTGCATAGAGCCGGTCTTGTAGACGAGGACTCTGCATAGAGCCGGTCTTGTAGACGAGGACTCTGCATAGAGCCGGTCTTGTAGACGAGGACTCTGCATAGAGCCGGTCTTGTAGACGAGGACTCTGCATAGAGCCGGTCTTGTAGACGAGGACTCTGCATAGAGCCGGTCTTGTAGACGAGGACTCTGCATAGAGCCGGTCTTGTAGACGAGGACTCTGCATAGAGCCGGTCTTGTAGACGAGGACTCTGCATAGAGCCGGTCTTGTAGACGAGGACTCTGCATAGAGCCGGTCTTGTAGACGAGGACTCTGCATAGAGCCGGTCTTGTAGACGAGGACTCTGCATAGAGCCGGTCTTGTAGACGAGGACTCTGCATAGAGCGTGTATTGTAGACGAGGACTCTGCATAGAGCGTGTATTGTAGACGAGGACTCTGCATAGAGCGTGTATTGTAGACGACGACTCTGCATGGAGCCGGTATTGTAGACGACGACTCTGCATGGAGCCGGTATTGTAGACGACGACTCTGCATGGAGCCGGTATTGTAGACGACGACTCTGCATGGAGCCGGTATTGTAGACGACGACTCTGCATGGAGCCGGTATTGTAGACGACGACTCTGCATGGAGGCGGTATTGTAGACGACGACGACTCTGCATGGAGCCGGTATTGTAGACGACGACGACTCTGCATGGAGCCGGTATTGTAGACGACGACGACTCTGCATGGAGCCGGTATTGTAGACGACGACGACTCTGCATGGAGCCGGTATTGTAGACGACGACGACTCTGCATGGAGCCGGTATTGTAGACGACGACGACTCTGCATGGAGCCGGTATTGTAGACGACGACGACTCTGCATGGAGCCGGTATTGTAGACGACGACGACTCTGCATGGAGCCGGTATTGTAGACGACGACGACTCTGCATGGAGCCGGTATTGTAGACGACGACGACTCTGCATGGAGCCGGTATTGTAGACGACGACGACTCTGCATGGAGCCGGTATTGTAGACGACGACTCTGCATGGAGCCGGTATTGTAGACGACGACGACTCTGCATGGAGCCGGTATTGTAGACGACGACGACTCTGCATGGAGCCGGTATTGTAGACGACGACGACTCTGCATGGAGCCGGTATTGTAGACGACGACTCTGCATAGAGCCGGTCTTGTAGACGACGACTCTGCATAGAGCGGTATTTTTTATAGACCATGGCTTTGCAAAGAATACCGCTCTATGCAGAGTCCTTGTCTATAAATACCGCTCTATGCAGAGTCCTTGTCTATAAATACCGCTCTATGCAGAGTCCTTGTCTATAAAGAATACGCCTAACTTTTAGAGCAGGGGTGTCAAACTCCACTTCATTGCAGGCCACATCAGCATTATGGTTGCCACGTCCCCCCCCCTGCCTCCTTATCTTGTGCTGCTGCCAGGAAGACGCTTGGGGTGGGGGGGGGGGGTGCAGAGCTGGTAAACAAAGTGCAGGTTCTGGAGGAGGTCTAGAGTCGGCTGAATGCGCTGAGACCTAGGGAGGCGGAGACAAGGGGGTACTGCGGCTGCACAGAGAAGCACAGGATCTGTCTGGGGAGTTCTGTCCTTGCTGGGATAAGGTGGGGGAAGAGACGAGGGGGGGGGGGGGTGCTACAGCTGCAGGTGAAGAGGTGTGAGGGCCACATGAAATTGTATCCACAGGCCTTGTGATTGACGTGTTCTAGTGGGGTTCAAAGGGTATGGTATAATGCAGTACATGGTTACACGAGTCCAAGCTGGAACAATGTAACTGTAAAAATATTAATTCTTGGTAAATTCACTATGTATCAATAAAGGAATATATAAAGAAAGAAATTTGAGGAATATTTAATTCAAAACTATTGAGAATCCTAAAGAACCTGGCAAGATATTCTAGGTATGGCAACCAACCAGGAAAGCTTTTCTAAACTAGATAAAAAAGGAGCGATCAAATACATTTTCTTTTATCACAAGTACTGATTTATTATTGTGCTTTTCTGTACTCTCAGTCCTACATTTTGTGTTTTTTTTTTTTCTTCCCAGCTCCTCCAGATGTCCGAATGGCGATTACTGCTCCAACCGCCGCTTTCAGAGGAAGCAGCACGCCAATGTTGAGGCCATCCTAACCGATAAGAAAGGCTGGGGTCTCCGGGCCGGTAACGACCTGAAACCGTAAGAATATTCTGTATATGACTGAACCCTTAATCCGCTCCCAGTCCTTCTGATTTTTAACTGACCATGTCTCTCCTGTCCCCATAGGAATACTTTTGTGCTGGAGTATTGCGGGGAAGTTCTGGATCACAAGGAGTTCAAGGGGCGCGTGAAGGAGTACGCCCGGAACAAGAACATTCACTATTATTTCATGGCTCTCAAGAATGATGAGGTGAGATCATTAGGATAAAAATAAAAAATAAACGCCCCATTCTGTGTTAATTTTAAAGCTGAAGTTTAGTAATTATTTATTTTTAATCCTACAGCTTTGGTGATATCATTGTCCCACGTCATGCAGGTGGCTGGATGATGTTGTATAAATCTACACTTCAGGGCTGCCCTGTCTTCTTCAGGGCTGCCCTGTCTTCTTCAGGGCTGCCCTGTCTTCTTCAGGGCTGCCCTGTCTTCTTCAGGGCTGCCCTGTCTTCTTCAGGGCTGCCCTGTCTTCTTCAGGGCTGCCCTGTCTTCTTCAGGGCTGCCCTGTCTTCTTCAGGGCTGCCATGTCTTCTTCAGGGCTGCCCTGCTGCCTCTTCCTCTTTAGGGCTGCCCGTCCTCTTCCTGTGGCTGAACCTTCAGCATGCAGAGGCTTAATAGATACGGACTCAAACCTGAGCTGCTGTGAAAAAAGCTTTAGTGATATCACTTGCCTGTAATGAAGGATGTACCACGTCATGCAGGTGGCTGGATGATTCTGTAGAAATCTTGACTGTAGGGCTGGCCCAGTCTTCTTCGGGGCTGGCCCAGTCTTCTTCTTCAGGGCTGGCCCAGTCTTCTTCTTCGGGGCTGGCCCAGTCTTCTTTCGGGGGCTGGCCCAGTCTTCTTTCGGGGGCTGGCCCAGTCTTCTTTCGGGGGCTGGCCCAGTCTTCTTTCGGGGGCTGGCCCAGTCGTCTCCGGGGCCCGCCCCGTTTTCCCTGTGGGGGCTGGCCCCGTCTTCCTCGGGGGGGGGGGGGGGGGGGCTGGCCCCGTCTTCCTCGGGGGGGGGGGAGACCTTCCGCATGCAGAGGGTTAATAGGCTGGATAATGCTGTAGAAATCTTTACTGCAGGGCTGCCCCTTCCCCTGCAGGGCTACCCTGTCCGCTGCAGTAACCTTCAGCATGCAGACGGTTAATAGATGTGGAAGGCTAGGATCTGTCACCTCTTCCCTCCTCCATTTAAAAAAAAAGTCTTTCACAGCCTGGAACACATCTGTGAATGGGGGGGAGAATCCATTAGACTCTCGCCCATTCACAGCTCTTGTTACAGACAGTGAAAAGCAATGAAAGAACGTTTCTCAATGGAGGGGGCAGGGGGGTGTCCCCATCGGGAGCTATTTTCACAGCAGCTTAGCCCGGAGCCCAAAGCCATCAACCCATGTGTGTCAAAAGTTCTGCCAACATCACAGCTTGCCTGCACAGCGTTAGACGCCCTTAACTCCTTTATGACAGCCCAACACACATGTGCTTTAATGCCCACATGCCGTACATGTGCGTTGCTGGGCAGCCAACGTTTATGTGCTGAGAGCGCGCTCGCTGTGCACTCCCTGCACAAAGATCGAGCTTGGAGCCAGTGAGAGGTCACATGATCTCTGATCATTCCTGCCCCCTCCCCCCTGGGCATTCCGAACTGTTTGGAGGGTTAATTTACGGATAGGTCACGTCACAAAAAAAGAAATGGCTACACTGTAAAGTTGCGTAGTGTAACGGAAGGTCCCACACTCCGCTTGAGTCCTTTCCGTCGGTGCATTGCTTCCTCCAATCTGGACCTTTCAGATATTGGATTTTAAAGCCGCATCTTGTAACTAAAATACCAGACGAGACTTAGCTTGGTTACAAAGATGGACATTACCTGTTATTGAAACACATGTAACAGAAATCCACTCAGGGACAATGCCCCCTCCCTTGGATTCAGGGCGGGGCAAACTGTCCGAACAGCAATAAGGAACACAAATACAAATATCCATCCCATAATACATTTCTCACGAGGCAGACATACAATAGAACAATGGAATACAGACACGCCCCAAACCACCCAGCAAACAGTCCACAACCATATGAGACATAAAAAAAATTAAAAATATGTAGACCGTATTTATCAGGGTATACCGCGCGCCGGCGTATAACGCGCACCCCAAGCTTAGAAGGGAAGTTTAGGAAAAAACTGGATGCTCAGCCTTGTCGGTGTCTGTCTGCTTTCGGCGTCCATCTGCGGCCTTTTCCGCGGGGTCCGTCCAGCCTTGTCGGTGTCCGTCTGCTGTCGGCGTCCATCTGCGGCCTTGCGCGGGGTCCGTCCAGCCATGTCGGTGTCGGCGCAATTCTACTTCCCTGTTTTAAATATGCCAATTTAATTTTTTTTGTCCTCCTATGGTGACTTCGTCCTAGGAGGATTACGTAGTTGCAACAAGCAATTCGGCTGGCACACTGCCACCCACCATATTCTCCGAAAACACATGCTGTTCTTCCTGCTGCCTTCTGCTACAGAGATAAAGCCATAGGAATACGGTCAGCGCTTGGATTATAGCGTCTTCTGTATTCCCCCCCCCCCCCCCCCCAAGCCCATTCTGCATCCCATTTGAGCAAGCCGGTGTCCAGCAGAAGTGTAGTCTGTATACAAGCCAACGGTCAGTAATAAGTGGTTGCAGGTTGGGATCAAGCAGCAGTGTAGTCTGTAAACAAGCCAACGGTCAGTAAGAAGTGGTTGCAGGTTGGGATCAAGCAGCAGCGTAGTCTGTAAACAAGCCAAAGGTCAGTAAGAAGTGGTTGCAGGTTGGGATCAAGCAGCAGCGTAGTCTGTATACAAGCCAAAGGTCAGTAAGAAGTGGTTGCAGGTTGGGATCAAGTAGCAACGTAGTCTGTATACAAGCCAAAGGTCAGTAAGAAGTGGTTGCAGGTTGGGATCAAGCAGCAGCGTAGTCTGTATACAAGCCAACGGTCAGTAAGAAGTGGTTGCAGGTTGGGATCAAGCACCAACGTAGTCTGTATACAAGCCAACGGTCAGTAGGAAGTGGTTGCAGGTTGGAATCGAGCAGCAGCTTAGGCAAGAAACAAGCCAACAGTCAGTAAGAAGTGGCTCCAGGTTGGGATCAAGCAGCAGTGTAGTCTGTATACAAGCCAACGGTCAGTAAGAAGTGGTTGCAGGTTGGAATCAAGCAGCAGCTTAGGCAAGAAACAAGCCAATGGTCAGTAAGAAGTGGTTGCAGGTTGGGATCAAGCAGCAGCTTAGGCAAGAAACAAGCCAACGGTCAGTAAGTGGCTCCAGGTTGGGATCAAGCAGCAGCTTAGTCTGTATACAAGCCAATGGTCAGTAATAAGTGGTTGCAGGTTGGAATCAAGCACCAGCGTAGTCTGTATACAAGCCAACGGTCAGTAAGAAGTGGTTGCAGGTTGGAATCGAGCAGCAGCTTAGGCAAGAAACAAGCCAACGGTCAGTAAGTGGCTCCAGGTTGGGATCAAGCAGCAGCTTAGTCTGTATACAAGCCAATGGTCAGTAATAAGTGGTTGCAGGTTGGGATCAAGCAGCAGCGTAGTCTGTATACAAGCCAAAGGTCAGTAAGAAGTGGTTGCAGGTTGGGATCAAGCAGCAGCGTAGTCTGTATACAAGCCAATGGTCAGTAATAAGTGGTTGCAGGTTGGGATCAAGCAGCAGCGTAGTCTGTATACAAGCCAACGGTCAGTAAGAAGTGGTTGTCCTATCGGTAAGAGCAGACCTCGCCAGACACAGCAGAGGTCGCAGGTTCAGACCCGGGTCCTGACAGATGGAACCGCCAAGCTGCTTATTTGATAATGAAGTGGAGGAAAGCAAACCTAATGCCGCGTACACACGATCGGAAATTCCGACAGCAAAAGTCCGATGTGAGCTTTTGAGCGGATATTCCAACCGTGTATCGCTCCATCGGACTTTTGCTGTCAGGTTTTCCACCAACAAAAGATTGAGAGCAGGTTCTCATTCCTATTGGAAAATTCTATCGTCTGTAGCAATTCCGACGCGCAAAATTTCCGGGGCGTGCTCGGAAAAAATTCGTTGCATGCCCGGAAGCATTGAATTTAATTTTCTCGGATTGTCGTAGTGTTGTACGTCACCGGCGTTTTTGACGGTCGAAAGTTCCGAGAACTTTTGTGTGACCGCGTGTATGCAAGCCAAGCTTGAGCGGAATTCCGTTCGGAAAAACCGTCCAAGGTTTTTTTCGACGGAAAATCTTATGTGTACGGGGCACAGATGGACAGTACATTACATGAGGATTTGCCTAATCTTCAAGTCCGTCCTCCGGAGCTTTTGCTGAAATGTATCCGTATTTATCAGCGTATAACACGCACCCCGATTTTAAGAGGGGAGTTTAAGTACAGTACACAGCCCACCTCCCCGGTGCACAGCCCCCCCCCCCATTCATTATACGTCCCCCCCATCCATCCAGTACAGTGCCTACTATCGCTTTCTTCCCCCCCCTCTTCGCTGCCTACTGTCGCGTTCCTCCCCGCTGCCTACTGTCGTCGCCCCCCCCCCCCCGCGCGCTGCTGCTTACTGTCATCGCCCACCCCCGCTGCTGCCTACTGTCGTTTTCTCCCCCTGTTGCCTACTGTCGTTTTCTCCCCCCCCCTGCTGCCTACTGTCGTTTTCTCCCCCCCCCCCTGCTGCCTACTGTCGTTTTCCCCCCCCCCCTTGCTGCCTACTGTCGTTTTCTCTCCCCCCCCCTGCTGCCTACTGTCGTTTTCCCCCCCCCCCCCCCTGCTGCCTACTGTCGTTTTCTCCCCCCCCCCTGCTGCCTACTGTTGTTTTCTCCCCCCTGCTGCCTACTGTCGTTTTCCTCCCCCCGCTGCCTACTGTCGCTTTCTCCCCCCCCGCTGCCTACTGTCGCTTTCTCCCTCCCCATTGCTGCCTACTGTCGTTTTCTCCCCCTGCTGCCTACTGTCGCTTTCTCCCCCCCTGCTGCCTACTGTCGCTTTCTCCCCCCCTGCTGCCTACTGTCGCTTTCTCCCCCCTGCTGCCTACTGTCGCTTTCTCCCCCCTGCTGCCTACTGTCGCTTCCTCCCCCCTGCTGCCTACTGTCGTTTTCCTCCCCCCTGCTGCCTACTGTCGTTTTCCTCCCCCCTGCTGCCTACTGTCGTTTTCCTCCCCCCTGCTGCCTACTGTCGTTTTCCTCCCCCCTGCTGCCTACTGTCGTTTTCCTCCCCCCTGCTGCCTACTGTCGTTTTCCTCCCCCCTGCTGCCTACTGTCTGTTTCTTCACCCCCCCCCCCCCCCCCTGCTGCCTACAGTCGCTTTCTTCCCCCCCGCTGCCTACAGTCGCTTTCTTCCCCCCCCGCTGCCTACAGTCGCTTTCTTCCCCCCCGCTGCCTACAGTCGCTTTCTTCCCCCCCGCTGCCTACTGTCGCTTTCTTCCCCCCCGCTGCCCACTGTCGTTTTGTCCCCTCTGCTGCCCACTGTCGTTTTGTCCCCTCTGCTGCCCACTGTCGTTTTGTCCCCTCTGCTGCTCACTGTCGTTTTGTCCCCTCTGCTGCCCACTGTCGTTTTGTCCCCTCTGCTGCCCACTGTCGTTTTGTCCCCTCTGCTGCCCACTGTCGTTTTGTCCCCTCTGCTGCCCACTGTCGTTTTGTCCCCTCTGCTGCCCACTGTCGTTTTGTCCCCTCTGCTGCCCACTGTCGTTTTGTCCCCTCTGCTGCCCACTGTCGTTTTGTCCCCTCTGCTGCCCACTGTCGTTTTGTCCCCTCTGCTGCCCACTGTCGTTTTGTCCCCTCTGCTGCCCACTGTCGTTTTGTCCCCTCTGCTGCCCACTGTCGTTTTGTCCCCTCTGCTGCCCACTGTCGTTTTCCCCCCCCCCCCCCCACCCCCCGATGCCTACTGTCGCTTCCTCCCCCGCTGCCTACCGTCGGTTTCTTCATCCCCCCTGCTGCCCACTGTCGTTTTCTCCCCCCGCTGCCCACTGTCGCTTTCTCTCCCCCGCTGCCTACCGTCGGTTTCTTCATCCCCCCCCCCCCCCTCGCTGCCCACTGTCGTTTTCTCCCCCCTGCTGCCCACTGTCGTTTTCTCACCCCTGCTGCCCACTGTCGTTTTCTCCCCCCTGCTGCCCACTGTCGTTTTCTCCCCCGTTGCCTACTGTCGCTTTCTCCCCCCCGCCTACCGTCGGTTTCTTCATCCCCCCCCCTCGCTGCCTACTGTCGCTTTCTCCCCCCCCTCGCTGCCTACCGTCGGTTTCTTCACCCCCCCCTCGCTGCCTACTGTCGCTTTCTCCCCCCCCCGCTGCCTACTGTCGCTTTGTCCCCCGCTGCCTACTGTCGGTTTCTTCCCCCCCCCCCCCCCTCGCTGCCCACTGTCGTTTTCTCCCCCCTGCTGCCCACTGTCGTTTTCTCACCCCTGCTGCCCACTGTCGTTTTCTCCCCCATTGCCTACTGTTGCTTTCTCCCCCCCCCGCCTACCGTCGGTTTCTTTATCCCCCCCCCCTCGCTGCCTACTGTTGCTTTCTCCCCCCCCCTCGCTGCCTACCGTCGCTTCCCCCCCCTCCCCCTCCTTACTGCTGCCGTGTGTGTGTGTGTGTGTGTGTGTGTGTGTGTGTGTTTTTTCCTGTGCAGGTTTGACTAGGATTGGCCACTTTGGGTCAGTTTTTGCAGTTCTTACTGAACTTTTGGGTAAAATAAGACCTTTGGATTTGGATGGATTTTTTAAAATTAATTCTGTACTTTTTTTTATTATTATTAGATAATCGATGCCACGCTGAAAGGGAACTGTTCGCGTTTTATGAACCACAGCTGCGACCCGAACTGCGAGACGCAGAAGGTGAGGACACTCTGTGACTTGCTTACACGTTGCCTCCGGTTTTTCTTTTCTTGCTTTTGGCCTTCTGATTCCACCTCCCACTTTTTAAAAATTCAGTTTTATGCATCGCGTTGTGACGTGTGCGGGCAGAGCGGCCGCGCTGGTGCCCCTCCCCCCTCTTCAATCCAAACTACCAGACATTCACAGGGGAGCACAGTGGAGTTTTACAGCAGCCTCAGGAGAGAAGCAATGTATGCTAAAATGAAGGAAACCATAAATAATATATATATATTACACCGTCATGCTCAAAAGTTTGCATACCCTGGCAGAAATGGTGACATTTTGGCATTAATATTGAAAATACCACCATACCAATAAACTGTCTTTTAACCACTTAAGGACCGCCTAACGCCAATATACGTCGGCAGAATGGCACGGCTGGGCACAGGCACGTCGCCTTTTAGAGCCCAGCCGTGGGTCGCGGCGTGCACGCGACACAGTCCGAAGCTCCGTGACCGCGTCCGCGGACCTGATCGCCGCCGGTGTCCCGCGATCGGTCACAGGAACTGAAGAACGGGGAGAGGTGAGTGTAAACACAGCTTCCCCGTTCTTCACTGTGGCAATGTCAGTGATCGTCTGTTCCCCGATTATAGGGAAAGACGATCAATGACGTCACACGTCCAGCCCCCCTACAGTTAGAAACACACATGAGGTCACACTTAACCCCTACAGCGCCCCCTAGTGGTTAACTCCTAAACTGCCGTTGTAATTTTCACACTAATCAGTGCATTTTTATAGCACTTTTCGCTGTGAAAATGACAACGGTCCCAAAAATGTGTCAAAATTGTCTGAAGTGTCCGCCATAATGTCGCAGTCACGAAAAAAATTGCTGATCGCCGCCATTAGTAGTAAAAAAAATAAAAAATCATTAATGAAAATGCAATAAAACTATCCCCTATTTTGTAAACGCTATAAATTTTGCGCAAACCAATCGTTAAACGCTTATTGCGATAATTTTTTTTTTTTTTTTACCAAAAATTGGTAGAAGAATACGTATCGGACTAAACTGAGGGGAAAAAAATGTATATCTTTTTTAGGGATATTTATTATAGCAAAAAGTAAAAAATATTGCTTTTTTTTCAAAATTGCCGCTCTATTTTTGTTTATAGTGCAAAAAATAAAAACCGCAGAGGTGATCAAATACCGCCGAAAGAAAGCTCTATTTGTGGGGAAAAAAGGACGCCAATTTTGTTTGGGAGCCACGTCACACGACCGCGCAATTGTCAGTTAAAGCGACACAGTGCCGAATCGCAAAAAGGGGCAAGGTCCTTTTTAACCTGCATATTGGTCCGGGTCTTAAGTGGTTAAGGATAGTCGCCACATGAAGCCAATTATTTTTTTAATCCTTTTTAAATCATAATGACAACAGAAATCATCCAAATGGCCCTGATAAAAAGTTTTCATATAGTTACATAGTAGGTGAAGTTGAAAGAAAGACACAAGTCTATCAAGTTTACATACTCTGGAATGTTTGGCCTTGTTACACACATAAGGTTTAAAATGGCAATTACAGGTTAATCTTTTTATATCCTTTTCCATCTTTTGTAAAGTTTCATTACCTTGTTACGCAGGTCTTTTGACTGTTCTTTTCTACCTCCTTATTGCTCAGTGTCTAGTCTGCTTAGGGCATCCATGTGAGAGCCAACAAACTCATTGACTATTTATACACAGGCACTAATTGTGATGTAAAAAGCCACAAATGTGGGAAAATAAACTTTTAATTACAATTTTATCCTGTGTGTGCCACCTTCTGTGTGTGTGTGTGTGTGTGTGTGTGTGTGTACCAAGGCCAAACATTTCAGGGTGTGTAAACTTTTTATCGGGCCATTTGGGTGATTTCTGTTGTTTTTTAGTTTTTTTTTTTTTTTTTTATCCTTTTTAAACCGTATGTGATAATAAATGGCTTCACGTGATTGCTATCCTTAAATAAAATATATTTTTTTGGCATGACCAGTCATATTTTCAATATTTAATGCCAAAATTGCACCATTTCTGCCAGGGTATGCAAACTTTTGAGCACAACTGTGTGTGTGTGTGTGTGTGATATAATATATAATTTTTTTTTTTAATTCTATTTATTTTTATAATTTTTTAGAGATTATATATTTATTTATCTTTAATAATATTTAAAAAAAATATATAATATATATAAAAAAAATATAATAAAAAAAAAAAAAAAAAATATATATATATATATGCACACACACACACAAATATTCTAATCTATTTATTTTTTAAAGATTATATATATATATATATATATATATATATATATATATATATATATATATATATATTCTCAAAAAAAAATTATAAAAATAAATAGAATAAAATTTTTTTTTTTGTGTGTGTGTGTGTGTATATATATATATATATATATTATATTATATTATATTATATTATATTATTTTTTTAAATATTATTAAAGATAAATATATAATCTCTAAAAAAATTATAAAAATAAATAGAATTAAAAACGTTTGCAAGACCACTGCGCAAATACAGTGTGACGTAAAGTATTGCAACAACCACCATTTTATTCTCTAGGGTGTTGGAACCCCCAAACATATATTTTTTTCTAAGTAATTTTCTAGCAAAAAAAAAAAACATATTTTAACTTGTAAACAACAAATGTAAATAAAAAGGCTTGGGGCTGAAGTGGTTAAGAGGTGGAAACTCAGGTTTTTATTGCAGTCTGTTCCCCATTGGAGGGATTTCATCTCGCTTGTTCCCCATTGGAGGGATTTCATCTCGCTTGTTCCCCATTGGAGGGATTTCATCTCGCTTGTTCCCCATTGGAGGGATTTCATCTCGCTTGTTCCCCATTGGAGGGATTTCATCTCGCTTGTTCCCCATTGGAGGGATTTCATCTCACTCTGCAGAGGGTCTAACCCTTCTCTCACACACACACTAATGATAACTTCTTGTCTCCCACAGTGGACGGTGAACGGGCAGATTCGGGTTGGCTTTTTCACGACCCGACTTGTTCCAACCGGTGCGGAATTGACCTTTGACTACCAGTTTCAGCGTTACGGGTAAGAGGAAACAAAAATGACTTCAAGGCTAACTCCACTTTTTTTTGGTGGGAGGGGGGGCACTCCCCTCTGGGTGACCTCTGTACCTTGCAAGGATTAGAACAACCTTTGTTGCAGATTCATACCTTTTTCTTATTCTGAAGAAATCTCTGTGTGTTTGTCTGTGTCCATGTGCACAGTGAATCGAATGGGAGTGGTTTCATAAATATCACCCAGCTGCTGCACCTGCAGGGCTCTAATGAGGAAAATGGCAGCGTCTGCATCCCTTTTTTTTTTTAAGACATGATTTCCTATTGGGAGTATGTTGCCAAAAATTGATTTTTTTTTTGTTGCAGGGGATGCCCAAAATCTGACTTGTATCTTAGTGCAGAGTTCTGGGAAAATCAGTGAGCCAATCACACGAGCAGGAAATTGTGTATTTCGTTTTACAGAAAACTACAGAGCTGCAGATTGCACAAAAAAAAAATCATCTTTCTTTTCAATTTGTTTCGTTCTGAACTTGTTTTGCGGAAATATTTGGCAACATTCGAATGAACAAAATACCGAAAAACATTTTTCCGAAAAACAAATTTTCTAAAAGACCGAAAATTCAAAAGAACAAAAAACATTTGGATAATTTCTATTTATAATTAAATAAGTTTTATTAACCATTTATTATAGTTTTTTATTATTTATTAATAATACTAAAAACTATAATGGTTATCCACTATTAATTTATAGGTATTTGGAATTTCCTTTTAAATTTGGCTGTTGGTTATCTAAATGACGAATACCGAATCTAACGAATTCAAATTTATCTGAAGTTACGAATGTATTCAAAATAACAAATATCCAATCATAACGAATAAACTGAAAAAAAAACATTTTTTGGCAGTGCACATGTCTAATTTTTCATTACATTCAATTACAATATGACTTTTGTGTCGCGATTTTATGTTATTTTTTGCCCTTCCGATGCACCTTTTCTGGGACGTGTTCCCCCCCCCCCCCCCGTGCCCCTTTTCTGGGATGTGTCCCCCCCGTACCCCCTTTCTGGGATGTGTCCCCGCGTGCCCCTTTTCTGGGATGTGTTCTCCCCCCGTGCCCCTTTTCTGGGATGTGTGCCCCTTTTCTGGGATGTGTCCCCGCGTGCCCCTTTTCTGGGATGTGTTCTCCCCCCGTGCCCCTTTTCTGGGATGTGTGCCCCTTTTCTGGGATGTGTTCCCCCCCCCCCCCTGTGCCCCTTTTCTGGGATGTGTTCCCCCCCCCCCCCTGTGCCCCTTTTCTGGGATGTGTTCCCCCCCCCCCCCCTGTGCCCCTTTTCTGGGATGTGTTCCCCCTCCCGTGCCCCTTTTCTGGGATGTGTTCCCCCCCCCCCCGTGCCCCTTTTCTGGGATGTGTCCCCCCGTGCCCCTTTTCTGGGATGTGTCCCCCCCGCCCCGTGCCCCTTTTCTGGGATGTTCCCCCCCCCCCCCCCCCGTGCCCCTTTTCTGGGATGTGTTCCCCCCCCCCCCCGTGCCCCTTTTCTGGGATGTGTTCCCCCCCCCCCCCGTGCCCCTTTTCTGGGATGTGTTCCCCCCCCCCCCCCGTGCCCCTTTTCTGGGACGTGTTCCCCCCCCCCTCCCCGTGCCCCTTTTCTGGGATGTGTCCCCCCCCCCCTGTACCCCTTTTCTGGGATGTGTCCCCGCGTGCCCCTTTTCTGGGATGTGTTCTCCCCCCGTGCCCCTTTTCTGGGATGTGTGCCCCTTTTCTGGGATGTGTTCCCCCTCCCGTGCCCCTTTTCTGGGATGTGTTCCCCCCCCCGTGCCCCTTTTCTGGGATGTGTCCCCCCCCCCCCCCCGTGCCCCTTTTCTGGGATGTGTTCCCCCCCCCCCCTGTGCCCCTTTTCTGGGATGTGTTCCCCCCCCCGTGCCCCTTTTCTGGGATGTGTCCCCCCGTGCCCCTTTTCTGGGATGTGTCCCCCCCCCCCCCGTGCCCCTTTTCTGGGATGTGTTCCCCCCCCCCGTGCCCCTTTTCTGGGATGTGTTCCCCCCCCCCCGTGCCCCTTTTCTGGGATGTGTTCCCCCCCCGTGCCCCTTTTCTGGGATGTGTCCCCCGTGCCCCTTTTCTGGGATGTGTCCCCCCCCCCGTGCCCCTTTTCTGGGATGTGTTCCTCCCCCCCCCCCCCCGTGCCCCTTTTCTGGGATGTGTTCCCCCCCCGTGCCCCTTTTCTGGGATGTGTTCCCCCCCCCCCGTGCCCCTTTTCTGGGATGTGTTCCCCCCCCCCCCGTGCCCCTTTTCTGGGATGTGTTCCCCCCCCCCCGTGCCCCTTTTCTGGGATGTGTTCCCCCCCCCCGTGCCCCTTTTCTGGGATGTGTTCCCCCCCCCATGCCCCTTTTCTGGGATGTGTTCCCCCCCCCCCGTGCCCCTTTTCTGGGATGTGTTCCCCCCCCCCCCCCATGCCCCTTTTCTGGGATGTGTCCCCCCCCCCCCGTGCCCCTTTTCTGGGATGTGTCCCCCCCCCGTGCCCCTTTTCTGGGATGTGTGCCCCTTTTCTGGGATGTGTTCCCCCCCCCCCGTGCCCCTTTTCTGGGATGTGTTCCCCCCCCCCCCCCCGTGGCCCCTTTTCTGGGATGTGTTCCCCCCCCCGTGCCCCTTTTCTGGGATGTCTCCCTCCCCCTTGCCCCTTTTCTGGGATGTCTCCCTCCCCCTTGCCCCTTTTCTGGGATGTCTCCCTTCCCCCCTTCCGTGCCCCTTTTCTGGGATGTCTCCCTTCCCCTCCTTCCGTGCCCCTTTTCTGGGATGTCTCCCCCCCGTGCCCCTTTTCTGGGATCTCTCCCCCCCCCCCCCTTCCGTGCCCCTTTTCTGGGATGTCTCCCCCCCCCCCCCCCCCCCGTGCCCCTTTTCTGGGATCTCTCCCCCCCCCCCCCCCCCGTGCCCCTTTTCTGGGATGTCTCCCTTCCCTCCCCCACGTGCCCCTTTTTCTGGGAGGTCTTCCCCCAAACCCCCCCGCCCGTGCCCCTTACCCCTTTGTGTGACCTAACCCTTGTGTTTTCTAGCAGTCCTAGGAGTCGCTTTACACCCTTTTTGGGGCTAATGTTGATTTCTGAAATTTACCAGGTACTGAACCTATTTTGCTGAGGGCCTTGACTTTGGGCCTTGACTTTGGGCCTTGACTTTGGGCCTTGACTTTGGGCCTTGACTTTGGGCCTTGACTTTGGGCCTTGACTTTGGGCCTTGACTTTGAGCGAAGTTTTTCTGTTTTTTTGCAGTACCAACAGATGTCGCTTTTCTTTAAGGCCCCTTTCACATTGAGGCGTTTTTCATGCGGTACAGCGCTAAAAATAGCGCTGTTATACCGCATGAAAAATCATGCCCTGTAGTGTTCAATGTGAAAGCCCGAAGGCTTTCACACTGAAGCGGTGCGCTAGCAGGAGCGCTCCAAAAGTCCTGCTAGCCGCATCTTTACCTATACCGCGCCTTCCCATTGAAATCAATGGGAAAGCGTGGTAGTACCGCGGTATTAACCCTTTTTTGGCCGCTAGCGGGGGTTAAAACCTCACCGCCAGCGCCCGAATATCGCGGTAAATACGATGGTTTAGCGGCGCTGCAAATAGCGCGGCTATACCGTCACCGCGGCTCCGCGCCTCAATGTGAAAGAGGTCTAAGTAAGAGCAGCCGTATCTTCACCTCCTCTATGTATTTACCATTGATCTTTTTTATCTCTTTGCAGAAGAGAAGCTCAGAAATGCTTCTGCGGATCTGCCAATTGCCGGGGTTACCTCGGCGGTGAGAACCGGGTAAGCGTTCGAGCAGCTGGAGGCAAGATGAAGAAAGAAAGGTCCCGGAAGAAGGATTCGGTGAGTCTTGTGGTTCCTGTATACCGCCCATTGCTTCTACACATGGTACTGCGGGGGACTGTGCTTGTATCATCGCGTGGCTGGGGGAGTTCTTTGGGATGGAATCTAACAGACTCCTCCCATGCAGAACAAGTTCCTTTTTCTCAATGAGGATTCCATTGGGTGGTGGTCCTAGGAAATCTGGGGCCAGATATCAGAAATATTTTCTGTAATAACAATAAATCTCATAGGGGCCGGAGTAGAATTACCTTCCCCCGGTGCCTTTGTTCTCCATCCCCAGGCAACTTAAGGCGCTTCCGCTGGCCTACTAAATAGCTTTTCGAGGATCAAAAAGTCCCCGATGAGCTCTATGGTATAGGAAACTGGAAGCGACCAACGTTTTTCATCAATCCAAGTTTCCCTGGATGTAAGCGGCGCCATTTTTAAAATGGAATGGACCTGATCCCACCAATATTGCTGTGATCAGATGCCTTTCAAGGGCAGAGGATAGATCTGGCGTCTAATGGAACCCAGATCTCTCCATAAAGAGCACCTGTCACTGTTTGTTGCTGTCACAAAGGGATGTTTTTTACATACCGTATTTATCGGGGTATTGCGCGCTCCGGCGTATAGCGCGCACCCCTAAAGTGGACCCGACATTCCTGTAAAAAAAGATTTTAGTACTTACAGTTTTGGTGTCTTGCGCAGCGTCCATCGGCGGCCTCGTCGGGTCCGGTGTCCGTCTGCGGCTTCGGGTGTCCTCTTCGTCGGGTCTGGCGTCCTTCTGCTGCGTCCTCCCCGCTCGATCCTCGATTTCCCGCGCCGAGTTTGAATACTGCGCCGGCATATACCAAGCGCAGTACACTCGTGTATAGTCGGGCAGGCTCGGCTACTCTCGTGCTCACGTCCTGTACGTCCAGGACGTGAGCGCGGGAGGAGCCGAGCCTGCCCGACTATACACGAGTGTACTGCGCTCGGTATATGCCGGCGCAGTATTCAAACTCGGCGCGGGTATCGGTGTATATCGCGCACCCACGATTTTGCCCTGATTTTCAGGGCAAAAAAGTGCGCGGTATACGCCGATAAATACGATATTTACATAGAAATTTTTTATTAAAATGTTATTTTTTTTAACATATTTACGTATTTTACATTGAGAACAATAGTGATCAAGAAAACAAAAAAAATGAAAGTGTAAAAAAAAAAAAAAGCGAATGTGTTGGTCCCGCACGTATGCGCATCTTGGTGTGATCGAATGCTTTTACGGGCAGAGGAGACATCTGAGGTCTTATAGACCCCACATCTCTCCATAAGGAACATGCCTGTTGCTGATGATAGATAAATAGAGAGAGCTAGATCTTTTTTTTTTTTTTTTTTTCTTTCTTCCCCCTCCTCCTCCTTATTTATTTATTTATTTATTTATTTATTTATATATGTGTCTGTATGTATATGTGTGTATGTGTGTGTGTGTGTATGTATATATATATATATATATATAATATATTTATTTATTTATTTATTTTATATATTTAATTTTTTATATCGAACATGTAAAACATAAAACATAAAAATAAAGTAATCCATTCAGTAGTAGACAATTACAAAACAAACTGTTAAAGCATGACCCGTGTGGTATCTATTTGCTCAGCGTAACATCCTCTTTTTTTTTTTTTTTTATATATATATATTTTACCCAAAAAATTGGGTTATGCATTTGTGGGTTTTTTTTTTTGCATTAAAATTCATTAAACCGTTGCTTTATGGAGATTTTGCACAATTTGCACAATTTTTTTATTTGTTTTCGTAGTTCGGCACTGTTGGTGCACAGTGTTAAAGCATGACATGTTTGGTATCTATATATTTGGTATCTATATGCTCGGCAAAAATTTGCATTTGAAAAATCTGCTGCATAAATATGTGAGATAAAATTGGAATCGCCCACTATTTTCTTCTCCTCCTAGGGCTTCTGCTTAAAAAAAAAAATCAAAAAGATATATATATATATATATATATATATATATATATATATATATATACTGTATATATATATATATGGGTTGTCCCGATACCACTTTTTTGAGACCGAGTACAAGTACCGATACTTTTTTTTTTCAAGTACTCGCCGATACCGATACTTTTTAATGTCATGTGACAGTGGCGGTTTTTTTTTTTATATTTTTTTTACTATTTTTTTTTAACAGTGATTTTTTTTGTTTTTATTTTTGTTGTTTTTTTGGCGGGTGGAGTAAATTGTCAGTGTTTGTTTTTTTTATTATTATTATTATTTACATTTTATTTTTATTTATTTTTTAAAATGTATTGCAACTTTTTATTTATTTTTTATCAGCCCTGCTGGGGGTCTTTGGTGAGATATCAGGGGTCTTAACAGACCTCTGAAATCTCCCCTTTAAGACAGAGAAAGGGACTAAGGACACAGATTCCCCAGTCCCTTTCTCTGCAGCCTCAGCTAAAATGAATGGAGAGAAGCTTCTCTCCATTCATAAACTGAAGCATCGTAAACACAGGTTACGATGCTCAGTTATGTGAATGGACAGAGTCACTGATCACTGACTCTGTCCATTCGGAAAAGGTAGGAGCCGGCCTTAGCGGCTCCTACCGCCGCTCTCCATCCTGACAGATTGAGGGGGGAGAGCGGCACGGACGGGGGGGGGGGGAGAGAATGGCGGCACTGACAGGGGGAGAGAGGAGCTGCACGGGGGGAGGGGGAGACTGCACGGAGCGCGCGGGGGGGGGAGGAAAGACTGCGCGGAGCACAGGGGGGGGGGGAAAGACTGCACGGAGCACAGGGGGGGGGAGGAAAGACTGCACAGAGCACAGGGGGGGGGGAAAGACTGCACGGAGCACGGGGAGAAGATTTGCAACTCCCCTGCTTGCCCAGGTATCGGGTGAGGCATCGGAGCATTTCCCCTGAGGAAATGCTCGGTATCGGTACCGATACTAGTATCGGTATCGGGACATCCCTAATAAATAAATAAATAAATATATATATAGTTTGGAGGTTTAAGTAATTTTCTGTTTTAAGATTTTTACTGTAGAAGAGAAATGTCAATTGGCCTGGGGGGGGCGGGGTTAAGTGGTTAAATCTCTTCTTTCTCATATGTCGACGTGTTCTTTCTTTTAATGAGCCCATCACCAGTTGCAGTATCATGGCTTCTCTTTGGATTGGTTACAGGTGGACGGGGAGTTGGAGGCTCTCCTGGAGTACGGGGAAGGTCTATCTGACAAGAATCAGGTCCTCAGCTTGTCTCGGTTGATGGTCCGAATTGAGACCCTGGAGCAGAAGCTCACCTGTCTGAAGCTAATCAAGGTAAAAGGCTCCGGCTGCTTTGTACGTCTTTTGTACCTATCCACTTGCCGACCGCAAAACGTAAATATACGTTGGGGCTTTGAATCGGTTTGCCGGGGTAATGACTAAAGCTATCAACCATAACCCCGGGATTATTATTTTATTTAAAAAAAAAATTTTTAAGCTTTCTCATAAAAGCGATCCGAGCTCCTGATTTAGCTGCTGGATCGCCTTTATAAGCAGCGGGAGAGGTTGTTACAGCCGGCGCCTGGCTTTCTCATAAAAGCTTTCCCAGTGGCTCATGAGGAGGTGTTTCTCAGGCTTACCGGTTTGACTGAGAAACGATCCGACCATGACACTAGCTGGCTAGTTCCAGAGGCGATCAAAGAGTAGATCCTCTTTGATCACCTCTATGGCCTTGGAGGACCAGAGTGGCAACATGGCGTCACTTTGCGGTCCAGGCTGAAAGATTACATATTATAATTTATTTATTATTAGTAATTTATTTAATTATTATTCATTTATTATTATTTAATTATAATAATAATAATAATATTAATAATATAATAATTATCTTTTGGTTTTAAAGGTAAAGGAGAGATTTGGGGTATTTTTTGCCCATATATCTCATCATAAAGAGGACCTGTCATCTTTATTTTTATTACAAGGGATCTTTACATTCCTTGTAATAGGAATAGAAGTGATCAAAAAAAATAAGAAATGAAAGTGACAGTGTAAAAATAAATAAAGAAAAAATTAATTATAGCGATCGAACACAGGGATGGGTGCGCTTTTAATTGTTTTGTTTTTTTATTATTTATGGTACTTTTTATTTTAACACTGTCACTCTAATTTCTTCTTCTCCCTTTTTTTTTTTTTTTTTATTTTTTTTTTTAATCACTTATATATATACTATTACAAGGAATGTAAATGGACAGTGTAAAAATAAAAAGTAAAATAAATAAGAAAAAATAAAGCGATCACACACAGGGATGGGTGCTCTTAAAATAAAAAGTACCATAAATAAGAAAAAATAATTAAAGAGCACCCATCCCTGTGTGTGATCGCTTTATTTTTTCTTATTTATTTTACTTTTTATTTTTACACTGTCCATTTACATTCCTTGTAATAGTAATAGAAGTGATTTAAAAAAAAAAAAGAAGGTGAAGTAGAAATTAAAGTGAGTGTTAAAATAAAAAGTACCATAAATAAGAAAAAAATAATTAAACACTCACTTTAATTTCTACTTCTCCTTCTTTTTTTTTTTTTTAAATCACTTCTATTACTATTACAAGGAATGTAAATGGACAGTGTAAGAATAAAAAGTAAAATAAATAAGAAAAAATAAATTAAAGCGATCACACACAGGGATGGGTGCGCTTAAAAAAAGTACCATAAATAAGAAAAAATTATTAAAGCGCACCCGTCCCTGTGTGTGATCGCTTTAATTTATTTTTTCTTATTTAATTTTACTTTTTATTTTTACACTGTCCCTTTTTTTTTTTTTTTTAAATCACTTCTATTACTATTACAAGGAATGTAAATGGACAGTGTAAGAATAAAAAGTAAAATAAATAAGAAAAAATAAATTAAAGCGATCACACACAGGGATGGGTGCGCTTAAAAAAAGTACCATAAATAAGAAAAAATTATTAAAGCGCACCCGTCCCTGTGTGTGATCGCTTTAATTAATTTTTTCTTTTTTAATTTTACTTTTTATTTTTACACTGTCCCTTTTTTTTTTTTTAAATCACTTCTATTACTATTACAAGGAATGTAAATGGAGAAGAAGAAATTAAAGGGACAGTGTTAAAAAAAAAAAAAAAAAGTACCATAAATAAGATTTTTTTTTATTATTTTTAACACTGTCCCTTTAATTCTTCTCCTTCTTTTTTTTTTTTTTTTTTTTTTTAAATCGCTTCTATTACAAGGAATGTAAATGGACAGTGTAAAAATAAAAAGTAAAATAAATAAGAAAAAATAAATTAAAGCGCACCCATCTCACACGCAGGGATGGGTGCGCTTTATTTTATTTATTCTTATTTTACTTTTTTTTTTTTTTTACACTGTCCCTTTTTTTAATTTTTGATCACTTATGTTCCTATTTACAAGCAATTTAATGGGACAGTGTAAAAAAAAAAATGTAAAGCGCACCCGTCGGATGGGTGCACTTTAATTAAAAAGTAAAATAACTAAGAAGAAAAAATAATTTATTAAAGTGCACCCATCCCGAAGGGTGCACTTTACTTTTTTCTTCTTATTTATTTTACTTTTTAATTAAAGTGCACCCTTCGGGATGGGTGCACTTTTAATTTTTTTTTTTCTTCTTCTTTATTTTACTTTTTTTATTTTTACACTGTCCATTTAATTTTTTTCTTCTTTTTTGATCAATTCTATATTTTTAAAAGGACGGTATCAAAATCAAAAATTTTAAAAGTAAAATAAATTTAAAGCTCTCCGTCCCGACAAGCTCACACGCAGAAGCGAATGCTATACACCAAGTCACGCTCACATATTAAAACGGTGTTCAAATCGCCGCGATCGTTGGAAAGAGGGCGATAATTCTAGCTCTAGACCTCTGTAACTCAAAACTGGTAACCTGTAGACATTTTTAAGGGTCAAAGTTTGTTTTTTTTTATTAAAAAAAAGTTATTTTTTTTCTTTTCCAAAAGAATTGCGCTTGTAAGACCGCTGGGCAAATACGGTGTGACTGTATTGGGTCAAGATAAATGTAAAACAGGAAACAAATAGAAAGAGACCTGGGGGGAGGGGGTGAGGTGGTTATAGACGGGCTGTATTTTCAGTGTAGTGGAGTCGCAGGCTGTGTGTTTATTACTTTTATGTACATATAATACAAAAATATTTTCTGCCTGTAGAACACGCAGTCGCAGTCCTGTCTGAAGTTATTTCTGGAGTGTCACGGTCTGTCCCTTCTGTGGATCTGGATGGCTGAACTCGGTGACAGCCGGGAGAACACGAGCAACAGTATCAAACTGCAACTGGAGGTCAGTGAATGTCTCATCAGCATGGCGGCTGTTCCCTATACTCTCTCTCTCTGATCACTTATCAGTGTGAATATAAATCCATTTCTTCTTTTCTTTGTTTTTTTCAGATTTTTTTTTGTGTTTTTTTAATAATTTTTTAAAGGAATTTTATCAAATTTCGTTTATATTAATAGATTTTTACTCCAAAAGCATTTTATTAAAATAAATGAACTTTGATAAAAAAAAAAAAAATGATTTCAAATATTAAAAAATAAAATAAAAATCTGATTTAAAAAACAAAAAAAATGTTTAGATAGATTTGTACCCCAAAAGCATTTTATCTAAAAATGTAAAAATAAAAAGTAAAATAAATAAGAAAAAATAAAGCGATCACACTCAGGGATGGGTGCTCTTTAATTATTTTTTTCTTCTTATTATTATTATACAGGATTTATATAGCGCCAACAGTTTGCGCAGCGCTTTACATCATTCTTATTTATGGTACTTTTTATTTTAACACTGTCCCTTTAATTTCTACTTCTCCTTTTTTTATTTATTTTTTTAAATCGCTTCTATTACTATTACAAGGAATGTAAATGGACAGTGTAAAAATAAAAAGTAAAATAAGAAAAAAATAAATTTAAAGCGCACCCATCTCACACGCAGGGATGGGTGCGCTTTATTTTATTTATTTTTTTCTTATTTTACTTTTTTTTACACTGTCCCTTTTTTAGTTTTTGATCACTTTATATTCCTATTTACAAGCAGTTTAATAGGACAGTGTAAAAATAAAAAATAAATTTAAAGCGCACCCGTCGGATGGGTGCACTTTAATTAAAAAGTAAAATAACCAAGAAGAAAAAATGTATTAAAGTGCACCCATCCCGAAGGGTGCACTTTACTTTGTTCTTATTTATTTTACTAGATTTTTACTCCAAAAGCATTTTATCTAAAAATGTTTTATTTTTTTATACAATAATAATTTTGTTTATTCAGCATGAACTGGAGCTTAGTTATGTAGCATGAGGCTGTAAATTCTGAGTCCTGTGTAAGTTCACCTTACAGATTTTTCTGTAAAGGTGAACTTACATTTTTAAGGCCCCTTTCACACGGGGTCTATGGAGCGACGGATGTCCGCTGACATCTGATCCGCTAAAGTGTGACAGATGGAAACCATCCCAGACAGAACCAAAGTCCGCGCAGTTACGGCATGGCTGTCGGCCCGGCACACTGTGACACGGACATAGAGCCCGGTCTTATCTGTGCCCTGGAGCGTATAGCTCACCGGCCACCCCTGGAGCAACGGGGCATGTCGTGGATGGCCCAGCGCGGAGCTAAAGGCCGGCACACGCTCGATGGCTGAACATGGGGGGACTACAAGGATCCAGCCTGTCACCCAGTCGACTGTTGATTGTAGATCCCAGGTTTCAAAAATGCAGGAAAGAAAAGCGAGAAAATCGCAAAAAAAATCTCCAGAGCACATGGGCCCAGAAGAGCCATGTCACCTCCTTTTGCTAGGCAGAAAAAAACTGAGGCTGCATGATGCAGAGAGGGGGATGTACCCGGGAGATCCGCCCCCTGGGAGGTACTGTACTGTGTGGAGTGTTTTAACACTTAACATGCTGTTTTCTGCCTAGTCCAATCTCCTAAAAGGAAGGATATAATACCCTAAGGTCAATTGCTGCTGTGTCCGTCCATGAACGGAAGAGAAATGGATTTTACGGTGAGTACAAAAATCCTATTTTTTCCATCCCTCGATCGGATGAAAACTGACTCTACGGTCCGTCTTCATCCGATTTCCCCCATAGAGGAGAGTGGTGCTCTGACAGGTCGGTCCCTGCACAGTGTGCAGAGACAGACCTATCATCTGCCTGCTCAGCGGGGATCGACGGGAGCGATCCCTGCTGAGCAAAGCGGAGCCCGTACACATCTGTGTGAAAGGGACCTTAGTACCCTCTCAGCAGCCAACAATCGGCTCTACCTGGTGCTGGCTGCTGGGAGGGTACTTAAAGTGTAAGTAAACCCACCTATCATTATCATTGGCCTATGTTTAACCTTCAACTGCCATGGTGCTGCACATGTGATCAGTTATGACACCAGCCATTGGATGGTTTGACAGTTTGGTTGATAGCACAACTAATGTGACAGTTAGAAATCCCGGCATGCCGGAAATATAACTGCTTTTTGAAACTCTTAAATCGATGGGTTTACTTCTGCTTTAAGTCCCCAAAGAGACACCCCTGCTGGGGGACACTTGAACTACAACTTTCTGCCCAGGAAACCACAGAGCCACCAGCATTCAGGTCCTGACAGGTGGCCGCAGGTAGAAGGTTAGCAGCGTGTGCTGTATGTTGCTTACTGGAGTCTTAAGATGTCATTATTGTGCGTCCCGTTTTTCTTTGCATATGAGTGTAGTGCGGATGCTCGTTTTGGGAACCATTTCCTGAAACAAGGGTTTAGCGTTGCTGAATTTAACCACTTCCCGACCGCCATATGTACGTCCACAGAATGGCACGTACAGGCAAATGGGCGTACAGGTACGTCCTTGCCTTTCCGCGGGTCGGGGGTCCAATCGGGACCCCCCCCCTCGCTACATGCGGCAGTCGGGTTCCCTCGGGGAGCGATCCGGGACGACGGAGCGGCTATTCGTTTATAGCCGCCCCGTCGCGATCGCTCCCCGGAGCTGAAGAACGGGGAGAGCCGTATGTAAACACGGCTTCCCCGTGCTTCACTATGGCGCTGCATCGATCGTGTCATCCCCTTTATAGGGGAGACACGATCAATGACGTCAGTCCTACAACCACACCCCCCTACAGTTCTAAACACACACTAGGTGAACCCTAACTCCTACAGCGCCCCCCTGTGGTTAACTCCCAAACTGCAACTGTCATTTTCACAATAAACAATGCAATTTAAATGCATTTTTTGCTGTGAAAATGACAATGGTCCCAAAAATGTGTCAAAATTGTCCGAAGTGTCCGCCATAATGTCGCAGTCACGAAAAAAATCACTGATCGCCGCCATTAGTAGTAAAAAAATTATTTTTTATAAAAATGCAATAAAACTATCACCTATTTTGTAAACGCTATAAATTTTTTTCCGCAAACCAATCGATAAACGCTTATTGCGATTTTTTTTTTTTTACCAAAAATATGTAGAAGAATACGTATCGGCCTAAACTGAGGGAACATTTTTTTTTTATATATGTTTTTGGGGGATATTTATTATAGCAAAAAGTAAAAAATATTGCATTTTTTTCGAAATTGTCGCTCTATTTTTGTTTATAGCGCAAAAAATAAAAACCACAGAGGTGATTAAATACCACCAAAAGAAAGCTCTATTTTTGGGGAAAAAAAGAACGTAAATTTTGTTTGGGAGCCACGTCGCACGACTGCGCAATTGTCAGTTAAAGCGACGCAGTGCCGGAAGCTGAAATTTCACCTGGGCAGGAGGGGGATATATGTGCCCAGTAAGCAAGTGGTTAATGAGCGTTTCGCAATACGAGCGCTGTATTTTTCCTAAAATCGTAACTCGGTTTGCGAGTGTTGTCTCGCAAAGCGGTGTGCAGTACTGGAGTAATGAGATATCCACTGAGGTTTTGTGATTTAACCCTTCACATTCTCTCGCTCATTGCCAGGTGGTTGTTTTTCATTTTACCACTTTATTTTTATTTGTATACATAAAGATATCTCTAGGGGGAAGCGCAAATTCATCTTGCTTTACAAAGTACTGCGTTTGGCCTGAGGTGGGGGGGGCGCCGGAGCCGAACGTCGTCCATCAGCGCCATTCGGAAAGGCCCAAGGACAGCACGGCTGACCTCTGCAAATTTTGTCAGAGGTTTGCCGAGGTGTCCTCAGGCCTTTTCGGCTGTTTCTGAGGCTCTCCGGTGCCCCCTTGCCTCTGACCGCATGCAGTATTGCATGCCATTGAAGTCAATGCGGAACCAATTATTTTCCTTTCCATTGACTTGAATGGGGAAACTCGCTTTGATATGCAAGTTCTTTGGATTACCAGCGTTCTCCTGGAACGGATTATGCTTTGAATCCGAGGTTCCACTGTATATATGATGGACTTTGCGTCTTTGATTTTGGCTGTGAATACTCCAATTGCTAATTCTTGTTCCGCCCTCTTGATTAGATCGTCAGAGCGTTGGAGCTCCTCCCCATCCCCAATAAAAATATGCTGGAAGAGAGTAAGATCCTCCCCATCATACAGAGGTGGTCTCAGACCAAAACGGCCATCCCGCATCTCAGCGAAGGCGACGGATACTCCAGCGAGAACACGTCCCGGGCGCACACCCCGCTCAACACCCCGACTAACACGCCCGATCCCGCCGCCGCCAAGCTGAGCGTGGAGATGGAGGGCGAGACGCCCAAGAAGCTGATTCTACGCAGGCTGAAAATCGTCAGCGAAAACAGCATGGACAGCGCGGCGTCCGACACGACCACCAGCGAGGTCGAGGTAAAGGACGTGGCGGTAAAACAAGAGGCGGCGCCCCCTACTGATGAACAAAAAGAAGGGGAGAAGCTGAAGGAGGAGGTCAAGGTGGAGGAGCCCCCGGCCGAAGAGCAGCCGGCCTCTGTCCCCAAAACTGAGGAGGATCCGGCCGCGGAAGGGAACAAAGAAGCTTCGTCCGGTGTGGAAGTCTCCGAGACGGAGGGCAAGGACCCCGGGGGGCTGAAGGTAGAAGAAGCACCTGCAGTGGGGACCCCATCGCAGGATGAGGAAGAGGGCATCTCCGATGTGGAGAGTGAGAGGAGCCAGGAGCAGCCGGACAAGATGATTGACATGAGTGAGCTGGCCTCCAAACTCCTGGAGGGATGGAAAGATTTAAAGGTGAGCAACACTGATTAGATTGTAAGCTCTTGTAGACAGTAACCCCCTCACCTTCTTTTTATTTCATCCTTTTATACGTTTTTCTAAAGTCACATTTTTTTTAACTTTTTAAGCACTTAAGGCCCAGAGACATTTTTTCCATTTTTTTTTTCTTTACATATCTCAAAAATGATTTAGGCCTGAGGATTACTTACCATCCCCCAAACATTTTATATTTCTTGAAAGCAGACACCCCAGACCCAGGGGGTCCCCAAACTTTCAAAACAAGAGCCCAGTTTACCGTCCTTCAAACTTTACAGGAGGCAGACTGTGGTCAATGGGAGTAGAAAATGCCACATCTTTAGTGTGAGGAATAGTGCCCCATCATTGGTGTCAGTGGGAAGAATAGTGTCCTATCATTGGTGTCAGTGGGAAGAATAGTGTCCTATCATTGGTGTCAGTGGGAGGAATAGTGTCCCATCATTGTTGGTATCAAGCAGAGGATTTTAGCCCCATGATTGGTGTCCGTGGAGGAATAGTGTCCCCTCATTGATATCAGTGGGAGGATTAGTGTCCCGTCATTAGTGGGAGGAATAGTGTCCCCTCATTGATATCAGTGGAAGGAATAATGTCCCATCATTGGTGTCAGTGGAAGGAATAGTGTCCCATTATTGTTGGTATCAAGCAGAGGACTTTAGCCCCATCATTGGTGTCCGTGAGGAATAGTGCCCCATCACTGGTGTCAGTGGGAGGTCTAGTGGCCCGTCACTGTTGTCGGTGGGAGGACTAGTGGCCCGTCACTGTTGTCGGTGGGAGGACTAGTGGCCCGTCACTGTTGTCGGTGGGAGGACTAGTGGCCCGTCACTGTTGTCGGTGGGAGGACTAGTGGCCCGTCACTGTTGTCGGTGGGAGGACTAGTGGCCCGTCACTGTTGTCGGTGGGAGGACTAGTGGCCCGTCACTGTTGTCGGTGGGAGGACTAGTGGCCCGTCACTGTTGTCGGTGGGAGGACTAGTGGCCCGTCACTGGTGTGGGTGGGAGGACTAGTGGCCCGTCACTGCTGGTGTGGGTGGGAGGACTAGTGGCCCGTCACTGCTGGTGTGGGTGGGAGGACTAGTGGCCCGTCACTGCTGGTGTGGGTGGGAGGACTAGTGGCCCGTCACTGCTGGTGTGGGTGGGAGGACTAGTGGCCCGTCACTGCTGGTGTGGGTGGGAGGACTAGTGGCCCGTCACTGCTGGTGTGGGTGGGAGGACTAGTGGCCCGTCACTGGTGTCGGTGGGAGGACTAGTGCCCCGTCACTGGTGTGGGTGGGAGGTCTAGTGGCCCGTCACTGGTGTCGGTGGGAGGTCTAGTGGCCCGTCACTGGTGTCGGTGGGAGGTCTAGTGGCCCGTCACTGGTGTCGGTGGGAGGTCTAGTGGCCCGTCTTTGGTGTCGGTGGGAGGTCTAGTGGCCCGTCACTGGTGTCGGTGGGAGGACTAATGCCCTAATAATGGTGGACAACGTAGATGTAAAGGGGTCTGTTACCTCATTTTGAAAGCTGTCTACCAACAGGAGAGGTGGATGGTATATAATCATTGGGGGAGGGGAAGTGTTTTCATTTGAATTGTATATAAAATAAGTTGTAAAGGGGGGGTGTACCCCCAATTTTATTCTGTGTATTGTGGTTTTATCTGTTGATTTGCATTGAGGATCAGGGGAATTTGCGTCAGGATTGCGGTTGCCTCCACTTTATCCCAAATCCACGCAATCCGACGCAGACTTCTGCACTTTGTATTTTTACGATCGATTTTTCGCACAAGTGATCAGTGAATACTTTGTTGATTTGATCTGTATCATCCTCTGGCCCTTTTAGGAAGTCTATCGGATCCCGAAGAAGACCCCGGCGGAGAAGGAGCACTGTATGTATCATACGATGAACACTTTGATTTCCCTGACATAGAAAGCGGTGGCGGCGGCTGGTGTTTTTTTTTTCTTTTTTGGGGGGGGGGGGGGGGGGGCGCGCGTAAAAGGACACCCCAATAGCCTTTTACTGTTACAGAGTGGCAGCTGTGGCTCGGATCACATGTGTATGTATGTATGTATGTGATTTGGCATTTCCACCTGTAGGGGGCGCGCAGCTTCTGCTGGCAGGGCTGCTGTTATAAATTCATTCTTCCTGATGGGATTGAGACCCGTGCCATTGCCGTAGTTTGACATTTCACCAGCAGGGGGCGATATGATCTGTCACACTGTCTCTTTGAAACCTGCCCTGTATATTCATTTTTATTTATTTTTTTGTACGAATTAAATTTTTTCTTTTCCTCCATGTTGTACAGATGACAGACACCGGGAGTCGTCCTCGGGAAACTATCAGACACCGAACAGCAAGAGCCGGGAGCGAGAATCTGAGCGCCAGAGCCAAAGGAAGCGCAAGCAGTCGCCGTCTCCTCCTTCGTTCTATGAGCGCAGCGCAAAAAGAGGCGAGGACAGGTAAGGAGATTGCGTCGCCCCCTTTTTGTAAACCCGGAAATGAAGGATCCGGCTCATTCTGATCTGAACCTTTATGGGGGGGGGGGGGCATGAAATAAAGTTATTGCTAAATTCTCCCGGTATGGAAATCTTTAGGCTGCATTCACACCTTTCAGGCGGAAAGTCGCACGTTTTTCTTTATCGTACATCACGGGACACAGAGCGGCATTCATTACTATATGGGTTATATGGAGTACCTTCAGGTGTAGACACTGGCAATCTTCAAACAGGAAATGCCCCTCCCTATATAACCCCCTCCCATAGGAGGAGTACCTCAGTTTTTACGCCAGTGTCTTAGGTGTTAGTCATGGTTTAGCTTGCCTCCGCATCCTTGGGATTAGGTGAGCTACCGGTTCTGTCCAAAAAAGCCTGAGCGCTAAAGTGGTCAGTAACCGGACCCCAAACCCTTGGGGTATAGCCCATAATGCTTTCTTTTTAAGAGAGCTGGACCCTGGGCCCAGAACTTGGAAAACCTTTGGGCGCCTAATGTTTTCTGTTTGCCAGGGTGCTGTATGGGCCCAGGACAGTGGATCCTTCATGGAAGAAGAAGGTTCCCAGGGCCTGAAGGTCTAGACATCCCCACGGAGATGGGGGAAGATTGGGCCTCTTGCTTTGCAAAGTCCTGCGGCATGGAGCAGGTAAGTAAGGGGAAAACTTGCGGAACTTGGCTCTTAGCAAGTTTTTTCTGGGAGGTCACAGGGGACATGCCTAAAAGTTATGCATTGCATCTGGCAAACCAGTCACATATCATGAAGATAGGATGGCTCTATATGTTGTTATTCCCCTTAAAAAAGTGACCTCCCTGGTAGTATTGGAAAAGCTGTGAGTGGGGCCTTTTGTGTACAATGTATGTGTGTGTCAGAGAGCTATGCTTACCTGCAAGCCTCCAGGCGAT
This sequence comes from Rana temporaria, assembly GCF_905171775.1. Classification (NCBI taxonomy): domain Eukaryota; kingdom Metazoa; phylum Chordata; class Amphibia; order Anura; family Ranidae; genus Rana; species Rana temporaria. The sequence goes on along the minus strand of NC_053493.1, from coordinate 421,074,104 downwards.
GCTCTATCCAGTCCTCTTCCTCATGCCTGCAAGGCAGGCAGAACGCTGTCCTCCTCGTGTGTTCCAGGCCTGCGGCTGCAGGAACAGAGAGGCCCTTCCTCCCATACACCCCCCCCGTCGGCGGGCACGCGCGCGGCGCTTGCACGTGTTTATAGGCGCATTTGGCGCCGTTTTAGCTGGGGGGGAAGGGCGGGTCAGTGATTTAAGGAAGGGGCGGCCCTTCCTTGGATACCACAGCTCATTCAATACTATGGTTTGAGGGAGGAAGGACTGGAGTGAAGCACGGGGCGCTGAGGACACACAGTGGCCAGAAAGAATACTACAGTCTTCAGAAGATTGTGGTTTAGCCTAGGAATAGGCTGTTTTTTCTTTTCCATCTCATAGTCTTTTCTTTGGCAATACTACTCAGGGGGATAGAATGTTTTTTCTTGCCTAGATTGAAAAAAAAAAAAAAAAAAAAAAAAAAAGGAAAAGAAGTTTTTTTCTTTTAAAAAAAAAAAAAAAAAAGTGTCATCTGGGGAAGAGGAAACATGTTTTATTCCCCAAACAGGTGTTTGGGCATTTAACTATTTATAAGTCCCAGGTACCAATAAGTAGCAGGTGTACCTCGGTATTGTACCATGGCATCAAAGAACAAATCAGAGGGTACAAAAGGTGGGGATTCCCCCACAGGGTCTGAGGTCTCGGATAGAGCTATGCCGCTGCTTTCCCCACTGGGAGCCGTTGGGCCATCGGGATCGGGGGCTGGAGCTGACGCGAGTCAACCCAATCCTAAGATGGTCACGGAGGAGGTGTTACTTACCTCTTTAAATGAGATGCAGAAAAGCATGGGAAAGATGATAGCCGCAGCTATGCGGGGTAGTAAGCGGAATAGATCTCCGTCACCCGTGCGCGGACCCTCGGAAGAGGAGGTCCTTTCCTCTGGGGAATTGGACGACCTCTTGGACAAGGACCAAGTAGGTTCAGGGATCGATGATCCGGATACAGAGGAGTCTGGGGCAGTCTCCCTGAGGGAGAGCTGGTGGATTCAAGACTTGACGGACTTGGTCCATAAGGCATTCAACCTGCCTATACCAGATCTCCAGGTATCGACGGTTTCAGCTTTGGGCTCACTGAGGGCGCCTCAAAGCAGGGCGGTGTTTCCGATCCATCCTCTATTGGAGGGAGTCTTGTTCCAAGATTGGAACAAACCAGACAAGGTTTTCTTACCACCTAAGAAATTTTCTGTCTTGTATCCTATGGAAGAAAAGTTTTCCAAGAGATGGGCTTCTCCTGCCGTAGACGCAGCCATCTCATGTGTTAACAAATCGTTAACATGCCCTGTAGAAAACATACAGGTTTTCAAGGATCCAGTTGATAAACGCTTGGAAGCACTACTTAAAAACTCCTTCACTGCTGCAGGGGCAGTAGTACAGCCAGCCGTGGCTGCGATTGGAGTCGCTCAAGCTTTATCGGATCAATTTAAGCAAATGCTTGAACTTATTCCTGCCGAGCAGGCAGAAGAATTTTCGGATGTCCCTAAGGCCATATGTTTTACGGTAGACGCTATCAAGGATTCTATCCAGCAAGCGTCACGTTTATCGTTATCCCTTATCCATATGAGAAGACTCTTATGGTTAAAAAGCTGGGAGGCTGAGCCCCCATGCAAGAAGCTCCTGGCAGGGTTCCCCTTCCATGGAGGACGACTCTTCGGAGAAGACCTAGATAAATACATTCAGACCATTTCAAACGGCAAGAGTACTCTCTTGCCAACTAAGAAGAAGGTTCAGGGGCCTGCGTTTAAACGACAGTCCTCCCCTGGACAGGGGCCCTCTAATGCCAAGCAGTATCGACGGCCCCCTGCAAGAACAAACTTCGGCTTCAACAGCAGATCACAAAGACAGGCTGTTAGAGGCAAGAGGCAGTGGTTTCGCAAACCAGCAAAACCAGCCCCCAAGTCTACCTTATGAAGGGGCGCCCCCACCCACGAAGGTGGGGGGAAGGCTGCGACTCTTTTCGGAGATTTGGGAAGCCAGCATTCCCGACGAGTGGGTACGGTCTTCCGTGGCCACAGGCTACAAGCTAGAGTTCCTAAGGTTTCCTCCTCCTCATTTCCAGGAGTCGAGGATTCCAAACGATCTGGAGAAAGGAGCCGCATTAAGATCGGCTCTAGATCATCTACTTTCCCAGGAAGTAATAGTAGAGGTACCAGTCCTGGAACAGGGACTGGGTTTCTACTCCAACCTATTCATCATCCCAAAGCCCAATGGAGATGTCAGGCCAATTTTGGACCTAAAGATGGTAAATGCATACTTAAAAGTCCGCTCATTTCGGATGGAATCCGTGCGGTCAGCAGCTACCACACTCCAAAAGGACGACTTCATGGCGTCCATAGACATAAAGGATGCCTACCTTCATGTTCCAATTTATCAGCCACATCAAAGATATCTACGCTTTATGGTGGCTTCGCGTCATTTCCAATTCGTGGCGCTTCCCTTCGGGTTGGCTACGGCCCCCCGCGTGTTCACGAAGGTTCTAGCTCCAATCCTAGCCAAGCTAAGGATTCAAGGGGTCACGATCCTAGCATACCTGGACGACCTCCTAGTCATAGACCACTCGTCTCCCGGCTTGGAGCGAGCAGTGGCCCTCACGGTCCAATACCTCGAGAGGTTCGGCTGGGTCCTAAACCGGGAAAAGTCAGCATTCCAGCCCACAAGGCAATTGGAATATCTCGGCATGAGATTAGACACAGAACAACAAAGAGTGTTCCTACCTCTGAGGAAGGTCGAAGCCATCAAGGTGTTAATCCTACTGGTTCTAAGCAAGAAAGAACCGACTATTCGCCTATGCATGAGACTACTAGGCAAGATGGTGGCTACCTTCGAGGCGGTGCCATACGCCCAGAGCCACACTCGCATCCTGCAGGCAGCCATCCTGTCAGCATGGAGCAGAAGGCCACAGGCCTTGGATATCCCGTTGCCACTCTCATCAAGAATCCGGCAAAGTCTGTGTTGGTGGTTAGACCCTCAGAACCTACTGAAGGGAAGGTCTTTCAGCCCAGTGGCTTGGAAGATAGTGACCACAGACGCCAGCCTGACGGGCTGGGGAGCAATTGTGGAGGGTTCCACTCGCCAAGGTATTTGGGCAAAGCCAGAGAAGCTGTTACCCATCAACATCTTGGAGCTCAGAGCTGTTCGACTAGCCCTCAGGGCTTGGACGTCGAAATTGCAGGGGTTCCCGGTGAGAATTCAATCAGACAATGCCACGGCAGTGGCATACATAAATCACCAAGGGGGAACCAGGAGTCAGGCCGCTCAGAGAGAAGTGAGCTTGATTCTCCTATGGGCAGAGGCTCATGTGCCCTGCATATCGGCAATATACATTCCCGGAGTGGACAACTTTCAGGCGGACTTCTTAAGCCGCCAGACTCTATGGCCGGGGGAATGGTCTCTGCATCCACAGGTCTTTCAAGCACTCTGCCAAAGATGGGGAGTGCCGGACGTGGATATCATGGCATCGAGACTCAACAAGAAGCTAGACAGGTTCATGTCCCGGTCAAGGGATCTGATGGCCTGCGGAACCGATGCTCTGGTTTGCCCTTGGCATCAGTTCAAACTTCTTTATGCGTTTCCCCCGCTCCAGTTACTACCCCGCCTGCTGCGCAGGATCAGGGTGGAGCGCATACCAGTCATCCTGGTAGCTCCAGCATGGCCCAGAAGGGCATGGTACTCACTAATCCTAAGGATGGTAGTGGGAAACCCTTGGACTCTGCCTCTAAGGCCAGACCTGCTATCGCAAGGTCCGATCCTCCACCCTGCCTTACGGCATCTAAATTTGACGGCCTGGAAGCTGAATCCTTGATTCTCAGGGGTAGAGGTCTGTCTCAGAAGGTAATCTCTACCCTAATCAGAGCCAGGAAACCGGTCTCTAGGGTGATTTATCACAGGGTCTGGAAGGCCTATGTAGGCTGGTGTGAGTCCAAGCTATGGCTTCCTCGCAAATTCACCATTGATAGAGTTTTAAGTTTTCTCCAGCTAGGAGTGGATAAAGGATTGGCATTAAGCACAATCAAAGGACAGATTTCTGCTCTGTCAGTGTGGTTTCAGCGGCCGCTGGCCACCCACTCGCTGGTTAAGACCTTCCTTCAAGGGGTCTTACGTATTAAACCTCCAGTTAAATCCCCGCTTTGTCCGTGGGATTTAAATCTTGTCCTGTCAAGTTTACAGAAACAACCGTTTGAGCCGTTGGCTGAAGTTCCTTTGGTTCTACTGACAAGGAAGTTGGTATTTTTGGTTGCCATAGTTTCCGCAAGAAGAGTTTCGGAACTGGCAGCCTTATCCTGTAAGGAACCATATCTTATATTTCATAAGGACAAGGTCGTTCTCCGCCCTCATCCTTCCTTCCTACCGAAGGTCATATCCAGTTTTCATTTGAACCAGGATTTGGTATTACCATCCTTCTTCCCTAAACCTACTTCCAGAAAGGAAGGGTTGCTGCATACCTTGGATATTGTCAGGGCCATGAAGGCCTATCTTAAAGCTACAGAGAAGATCCGAAAAACAGATGTGCTGTTTATTCTACCGGATGGGCCCAAGAAGGGGCAGGCAGCTGCAAAGTCCACCATTTCTAGGTGGATCAAGCAATTAATCACTCAGGCCTACGGCTTGAAAGGGTTGCCTCCTCCAGTATCATTAAAGGCTCATTCTACTAGAGCCATGGGCGCCTCCTGGGCAGCACACCACCAGATCTCTATGGCTCAAGTTTGCAAGGCGGCAACCTGGTCTTCTGTCCACACATTCACAAAATTCTACAAGTTGGACGTAAGAAGGAATACTGATACTGCCTTCGGGCAGGCAGTGCTGCAAGCTGCAGTTTGAGACCCTCGGATCCCGGGGGCTCCTCTTTTTTTGAGTTAAATTTAAAATTTAAGATTATTTTTCTCAAATAAGTTGGATTTATTATGATTTGAGTATATCTCTAAATTAAATCCTTTTGTCTTGGAGATGTTCTCCCTCCCCTCATTGTAAGCATTGCTTTGGGACATCCCATATAGTAATGAATATGCCGCTCTGTGTCCCGTGATGTACGATAAAGAAAAAGAGATTTTTAATACAGCTTACCTGTAAAATCTTTTTCTTGGAGTACATCACGGGACACAGAGCTCCCACCCCTCTTTTTGAGGACCATTTTGGGAGGCATACTGCTTGCTACAAAACTGAGGTACTCCTCCTATGGGAGGGGGTTATATAGGGAGGGGCATTTCCTGTTTGAAGATTGCCAGTGTCTACACCTGAAGGTACTCCATATAACCCATATAGTAATGAATGCCGCTCTGTGTCCCGTGATGTACTCCAAGAAAAAGATTTTACAGGTAAGCTGTATTAAAAATCTCTTTTTTAACCACTTAAGGACCGCCTCCTGCAGATATACGTCGGCAGAATGGCCCGGCTGGGCACAAGCACGTACAGGTACGTCCTCTTTAAGTGCCCAGCCGTGGGTCGCGCGCCCACGACCCGGTCCGAAGCTCCGTGACCGCAGGACCCACGGACCCGATCGCCGCCAGAGTCCCGCGATCGGTCCCCGGAGCTGAAGAACGAGGAGAGGTGTAAACACAGCTTCCCCGTTCTTCACAGTGGCAGCTTTATTGATCGTGTGTTCCCTAATATAGGGTAACACAATCAATGATGTCACACGTCCAGCCCCGCCCCCCTACAGTTAGAAAAACATATGAGGTCACACATAACCCCTACAGCGCCCCCTAGTGGTTAACTCCCAAACTGAAATTGTCATTTTCACAGTAATCAGAGCATTTTTATAGAATTTTTTGCTGTGAAAATGACAATGGTCCCAAAAATGTGTCAAAATTGTCCGAAGTGTCCGCCATAATGTCGCAGTCACTAAAAAAATCGCTGATCGCCACCATTAGTAGTACAAATAAATAAAAATGCAATAAAACTATCTCCTATTTTGTAAACGCTATAAATTTTGCGCAAACCAATTGATAAACGCTTATTGCGATTATTTTTTTTTTTACCAAAAATAGGTAGAAGAATACGTATCGGCCTAAACTGAGGAAAAAATGTTTTTTTATATATTTTTTTGGGGATATTTATTATAGCAAAAAGTAAAAAATATTGTATTTTTTTTTTCAAAATGTCTGCTCTATTTTTGTTTATAGCGCAAAAAATAAAAACCGCAGAGGTGATCAAATACCACCAAAAGAAAGCTCTATTTGTGGGGAAAAAAGGACGCCAGTTTTGTTTGGGAGCCACGTCGCACGACCGCGCAATTGTCTGTCAAAGCGACGCAGTGCAGAATCGCAAAAACTGGCCGGGTCCTTTACCTGCATAATGGTCCGGGTCTTAAGTGGTTAACCCCGATTTTGTACAGGTCAAAAGGTCACCAATGTAAAAAGCAGAAAAGCTGCCTGTAATCTGCCCACAAAGAAGCTCATGTACTTTTTTGAGCTTCAGGCGTTTTTACTTCAGGCGACAGAACGCTCAGATGTGAACAGGGGCCATTTGGATGAATTGGATGTTGCTGATTGGGCGTTTTTGAACTTTTGAGATGAGCGTTTTTTTGCGAGCTGAAAACGCTTCGGTGTGAATGCAGCCTAACATCCAGCCGTACGTGCCATACCTGAGTGCATTCTCTGTTCCCTGTGGGCTGTCCTTCCTCCTGCACTATCCAATGCTGACATTATGAGCATGCTCAGTCGAGGAGTACTGCAAGACCAAGGCTGCATAATGATGCGTTCCCAGGGGCATGTGGCTGGGTGGGATTGAGATCCCCCTCCCCCATCCCTGCAGCGGTCATCTTTTGGTCGGTAGGAGTTAAAGGCGTTGTAAAGGTTTGTTTTAGGATGCATTAAGGTGAAAAAACACCCGGCAATCACGGTCCCCCCGTTTTACTCACCTAAGACGGTTCACCTGCTAGGCGCGTCCCCGCCATCCTTCTCTCCACGGAGTCCCGGCGTTGATTGGATAGATTGATAGCAGCCCAGCTATTGGCTGCCACTGCTGTAAATCAAATCCAATGATGAGGGGGCGGGGCCAAGTCATACATTTAGGGCCAGATTCTCGTAGACGCGCCTATCTATAGGCGGGCGTAGCGTATATCGGATACACTACGCCGCCGTAACTTAGTGAGGCAGGTCCCGTATTCACAAAGAACTTGCGCCCAAGTTTTACGGCGGCGTAGTGTAACTGTGCCGGCGTAAGCCCCCGTATTTCATAGTAGGCTGGTGTGGGCGTGTTTTATGGTAATGAATAGTGACCCGACGTGATTGACGCTTTTAACGAACGGCGCATGCGCCGTCCGTGAACGTATTCCAGTGCGCATGCTCAAAATTACGCCGCAAATGGTAAATGTTTTCGACGTGAACGTAACTTACGTCCAGCCCCATTCACGGACGACTTGCGCAAACGACGTAAAATACGACGCTGTTCGTACGTTTTCGACGTCCATACCTAACATGACTTACTCCTGCTTTATGAGGGGTAACTTTACGCCGGCGTGTGTCTTGTGTAAACAACGTATCTTGATACGCCGGGCGCACGTACCTTCGTGAATCGGCGTATCTAGCTAATTTGCATACTCAATGCGGAAATCTACGGAAGTGCCACCTAGCGGCCAGCGTAAATATGCAACTAAGATACGACGGCGTAAGACTGACGCCGCTCGTATCTAAGCCGAACTTATGCGTAACTGATTCTAAGAATCAGGTGCATAGATACGATGGCTCTCATTCGGACTTGCGACGGCGTACGCGGCGATACGCCGTCGTAAGTCCTTTGAGAATCTGGGCCTCAGCGTCTATGGCCTCCGAGTGTATGACTCGGGAGCGCACCCGCAAGGTAACCCCCCCCCCCCCGGGAGAGCGCTTCTCCAAGGGGGTTATCTAATGCGGAGAGGAGCCGCGAGAGCCGCCCCCAGAAGACGAAGTTCGGGGCCACTCTGTGCAAAATTAGCTGCACGGTGGAGGCAAGTATGACATGTTTGTTATTTAAAAAAAAAAGGAACCTATAGTGTCCCTTTTAATAGGAGTCATTGGACCTGTCATATGTACTTGTCAAGTGTGCCACCTGTGCCTGCCCTTGAATGGAGGAGGAGAGGGTCAGGTATAGTAGGCACTCTTGACAAGTGCAAATGACAGGTCCAGTGGAGCGGGAGGGAATGGAGGAGGGGGGTCGGGCATAGTCGTCACTCTTGAAAAGTGCAAATGACAGGTCCTGTGTGGTGGGAATGGAGGAGGAGGAGGGGGTCAGGCATAGTCGTCACTCTTGAAAAGTGCAAATGACAGGTCCTGTGGGTTGGGAATGAACTGAGGCGGGGAAGATGGGGGTAAGGGTTTGCTCTTGATAAGTGCCAATGACAGGTCCTGTAGGGTAGGAGTGAATGGAGGAGGGGGTCGGACATAGGCAGCGCTCTTGAAAAGTGCAAATGACAGGTCCAGTGGGCTAGGAGTGAATGGAGGAGGGGGTCGGGCATAGTCGTCACTCGTGACAAGTGCGAAAGACAGGTCCAGTGGGGTAGGAGTGAATGGAGGAGGGGGTCGGGCATAGTCGTCACTCGTGACAAGTGCGAAAGACAGGTCCAGTGGGGTAGGAGTGAATGGAGGAGGAGGAGTGGGTTGGGCATAGTCGGCACTCGTGACAAGTGTAAATGACAGGTCCAGTGGAGTAGGAGTAAATGGAGGAGGATAGAGGGTCAGCCATTGCTGGCAGTCTTGTCGAGTTCAAAGGGTTAGGCTGGGGGCCAGGGATGCTCTTGACAAGTGCAGATGACAGGTCATGAAGGGTGGGAATGAACGGAGGGGACAGGGTCAGGCATAGTTGGCACTCTGTAGGGTAGGAGTGATTGGAGCAGGCTCAGATCCCCCCCCCCCTCATCCTCCTATCTCTCTTTTGGTCTGTGGAAGTTAATAGGAGCCATGGGACCTGTCATATGTACTTGTCAAGTGTGCCAACTGTGCCTGCCCTTGAATGGAGGAGGAGAGGGTCAGGTATAGTCGGCACTCTTGACAAGTGAAAAATAACAGGTCCTGTGGGGTGGGAGTCAATGGAGGAGGAGGAGGGAGTCGGGCATAGTCGGCACTCTTGAAAAGTGCAAATGACAGGGCCAGTGGAGTGGGAATGAACTGAGGCGGGGAAGATGGGGGTAAGGGTTTGCTCTTGATAAGTGCCAATGACAGGTCCTGTAGGGTAGGAGGGAATGGAGGAGGGGGTCGGACATAGTCGGCGCTCTTGAAAAGTGCAAATGACATGTCCTGTCAGGTAGAAGGAAATGGAGGAGGAAGGGGGTCAGGGGGCGCTCTTGGTAAGTGCCAATGATGGGTCTTTTGGGGGAGATTCAGAGAGAGGACTGAGGATTTGAACTAAATCCCCATCTATCAGCACAAGGGACACTTTACATTGATTATATGTACGGTCCCTTGTGCTGATATATATATTTTTTTATATTAGAGTAAGCTTTGGCTTTTAGGTTTACAATATCCTATATGGTGATAGGAGTCACTTGTGTGGCATAAATACTGGGGTATCCTAAAAATGTTTTTTGGAGGAGTGTAGAACCATCTTCCACAATCTAGAACAAGCCGCATTGTTGGTGCAATACCATTCCATGTTTTCTGGCACCCAGGCAGGTCATGACCTCAGGATTTTATTTCAGCAGGTATGACACTCCGGCTACCTCCAAGAAGAAGAGTCGCCTCCAGGACCGGAATAAGCTGTCCACGGAGGAGCGCAGGAAGCTGTTTGAGCAGGAAGTGGCGCAGCGCGAGGCCCAGAAGCAGCAGCAGCAGATGCAGAACATTGGCATCTCCTCTCCCATCCCTTATGAGTCTATGCAGTACGGCAACCAGCTGCCCCCGCCTTACATGACCTACCCTCAAGGTTACCCCATGCAGTCCTTCTTGGACCCCACGAATCCCAACATGGGGAAGGTTCTGCTTCCCACACCACCCCTGGATGTGGTCAATTCTCCGAACAGCTATGACCCCTCTCAAGGAATGGTCAATCCGGGTATGATGACTCCACAGCCGGTCCCAGTGGTACAACATGTAGCACCCCCTATGGATGTCCCCACACAGCAGTATGCAGCGCAGCCTGAACCTTTGGTCCAGCAGGACCCCAATGTGAATGTAATGTCAGTACCGGCCCCCAACGCTGTTCAGGCTCAGACCTATGGAGCCTGGGACCCCAAACAGTCACCGGTGCCTGTTCAGCAGCATCAGGCCCAGCCTCCGTACCCACCGCCCCCTGCCCAGCCTGCAATCTACTACCAAGGGCAGCCCTGCGCAGCGATGTACGGGATGCCAGCCGCCTATCCTCAGACCACACAACCCATGGTGCAGGTAAGGAACATCTTTTTGTGGGGAGGGGCGATGTCGACTCCCTGACATAGGGAAACAGGGGTTGATTTACTAAAACTGCAGAGTGCAAAATTCCCTCCTGGGCACAGACTCCCGGCTCATAGACTCCCTGCTGGGCACACAAATTTTGTCAGCCATGTGCTATCTTCCCAGTGGTTGCAAAATGACAGAATCACCTCTATCACCGGATCACGTCATGCAAAAGGTGTGCGTTTTTGCAATGCAACGCTGCAAATACGTTCTACAATAGCCTGCCTGAGCTGTATTCCACCGCTCCAAGCCCTGCAGAGGGAGGGAGGGTCAAGATCCCTGGCTGACACCCGCTTCATTGGCCAGCCTGAGCCATCTTCCACGGCTACGATTAGTGCAGAGGGGGGGGGCTGAGATCCCCCACTGACACCCAAGAGAAGAGGAGATAATCTGAGCCCTGCTTGGCGCTTCCATGGCCTGCCCCGATCTGTCTTTCCCACTCTGAGCAATGCAGGGATGGGGGCAGAGATTCACCGCTGACGGAAGAGATCAGCTGAGCGCCAAGCGGAGCTGCACCGAGCTAGAGCTTATTTTTTGGGGTAGAGCTTATATTGCAGCCCTCCTGGAAAATAGCGCTAGGTTTTATTATTGGGGTAGGTCTTATTTTCGGGGGAAACATGGTAGACTCCCCTTTGCTGGGCACACTGAGACTCCCCTTTGCTGGGCACACTGAGACTCCCCTTTGCTGGGCACACTGAGACTCCCCTTTGCTGGGCACACTGAGACTTCCCCTTTGCTGGGCACACTGAGACTTCCCCTTTGCTGGGCACACTGAGACTCCCCCTTTGCTGGGCACACTGAGACTCCCCCCTTTGCTGGGCACACTGAGACTCCCCCCTTTGCTGGGCACACTGAGACTCCCCCCTTGCTGGGCACACTGAGACTCCCCCCTTGCTGGGCACACTGAGACTCCCCCCTTGCTGGGCACACTGAGACTCCCCCCTTGCTGGGCACACTGAGACTCCCCCCTTGCTGGGCACACTGAGACTCCCCCCTTGCTGGGCACACTGAGACTCCCCCTTTGCTGGGCACACTGAGACTCCCCCCTTGCTGGGCACACTGAGACTCCCCCCTTGCTGGGCACACTGAGACTCCCCCCTTGCTGGGCACACTGAGACTTCCCCCTTGCTGGGCACACTGAGACTTCCCCTCTTGCTGGGCACACTGAGACTTCCCCCCTTGCTGGGCACACTGAGACTTCCCCCCTTGCTGGGCACACTGAGACTCCCCCCTTGCTGGGCACACTGAGACTCCCCCCTTGCTGGGCACACTGAGACTCCCCCCTTGCTGGGCACACTGAGACTCCCCCCTTGCTGGGCACACTGAGACTCCCCCCTTGCTGGGCACACTGAGACTCCCCCCTTGCTGGGCACACTGAGACTTCCCCTTTGCTGGGCACACTGAGACTTCCCCTTTGCTGGGCACACTGGAGTAAAGTGGGGCACTTGGCTGACATAAATGCATCTGTAAGTGAAATCTGACATTTTGGTGCAATGACCATCTAAGCACATGCAATTTTATGGGTGACCTTTCTCAAATACTGTATTATTTGTTCAGAGTTACACACAGCCCGGCCTGCAGTACATGCCAGGACAGCAGATGTACGCCCCTCACCCGCAGGGTGTTCTCATGCAGCAACCTCCGCCTATGGCTCCCATCGTCCCTCCTGGGCAACCACCAGCAATGCAGCAGGTTTGTATTGATAACCCCCGTCCTGCATTTTTCTCCTGACCACTGTCCATGTATAACTGACCCATTTTCTTTTTCTGTGTATCCATTCACAGCCTGAGATGGGATTAGGTGGCAATAACATTATGGACCTTCCTCCACCCTCCCCACCCAAACCCAAAACCATCGTCCTTCCTCCCAGTTGGAAGACCGCACGGGATCCAGAGGGAAAGATCTACTATTACCATGTAATAACCAGGTGAGCCAACAATGTACATTTTAGTGGAAGCCCATCGGACAAGTACAGGATATACACTTGTCTGTGATTAATGTCCAAAACTTCACTGCATTCCTGTGATTACAAAGAGATTTGGAGGCTGTGCCCAAAAAAAAGGCAAGCAGAGGGAAAGGGACTTGGTTGCAAGCGAAGACGAAAAAGCGGACGCACATCTCGCAAAACCCTGTGTGAATCGTAAGAGTAGCCTCAGCCCAGGCCGCGTTCCTTACGTGTTTCGGCCGTGTGTGGGGCAAAACGCATCGGGTGCATGGCTTGGAGGGAGTGTGGTTTGAGACTGCTCTTGCCACTACACTGAGTTTTTTTGAGCTGTGCTGCATTCGGGCACACTTTTTCTGATTCGCTTTCATCTATTGAACTGAGACAAGCTCCTTCTCTGCCTGCACCCCCATCCTTTGTTAGCGGACGAGGACTGGCAGGAGCCTTGATCGACACTTATCTTTGTATGGGTTTGCAAAGGTTTTGGTTATCAGTATTGCCTGTGGTCTTTCTGCAGCTATTTCCCCCCCCCCCCTCATTACAGGCATACCCCACTTTAAGTACACAATGGGACCAGAGCATGTATGTAGAACAAAAATGTGCTTAAAGTGAAGCAATACCCTTTTTCACTTCTCAATGCATGTACTGCATTGCAATAGTCATTTACAGACATAACTGACTACCTAGGCAAGCTGGCCGACCCCATCTGATCTGTTGAAGTCCTGGGTCCCCTCTCGGTGCTCCCCAAGTTTGGTGTCCATGTCTCTTATGGTTATGGAGCAGTGGCATGTCGAGCTGACCAAGATTTCCCATAGACGCCAATGTTAAAAACCAGGAGCAGTGCCATGTCAAGCTGGCCAATATTTCCTATAGACGCCAATGTTAAAAATCGGGAGCAGTGGCACGTCAAGCTGACCAAGATTTAAAATAGACGGTTTTGCTAAAAACCAGGAGCAGTGGCACGTCAAGCTGACCAATATTTCCCATAGACGCCAATGTTAAAAACCAGGAGCAGTGGCACGTCAAGCTGACCAAGATTTCCCATAGACGCCAATGTTAAAAACCAGGAGCATTATTACCCTAACTGTGATATAGCATGGCCGTTTAACTACCGTATCTACATGTAATTGTCATCTCGTGTGCATCTGTCAATAAAAAGATAATAAAAAAAAAAATAAAAAAATAAAACGGGAGCAGTGCCATGTCAAGCTGACCAAGATTTCCCATAGACGCCAATGTTAAAAACCAGGAGCAGTGCCATGTCAAGCTGACCAAGATTTCCCATAGACGTCAGAGTTAAAAACCAGGAGCATTGTTACCCTAACTGTGGTATAGCGTGGCAGTTTAACTACCCTATCTACATGTAATTGTCATCTCGTGTGCATCTGTCAATAATAGGATAATATAAAAATAAATAAAAAAAAACGGGAGCAGTGCCATGTCAAGCTGGCCAAGATTTCCCATAGACGCCAATGTTAAAAAAACAGGAGCAGTGGCACGTCAAGCTGACCAAGATTTCCCATAGAAGCCAATGTGTCTGTTCTCGTGAGTATACGTAAAGCAAGGTATGCCTGTTCTGAGTGAGTGAGAAACTTATATAGCGCAACACATGCGAACTGAATTGCCTCTGGGCGCTTAGTATCCTTTCCCTACTGTTCTTTTGCCCTAAGAAAAGATGGGTTTTGAGTTTTTTTCTGAAGGCCAGGTGATTCACCTCCAACCGGATGCTGGTTGGTAGAGCGTTCCATAGTCTAGGTCAGTGTTTCTCAACTCCAGTCCTCAAGGCGCCCCAACAGGTCATGTTTTCAGGCTTTCCATTATTTTGCACAGGTGATGTGATCAGTTTCACTGCCTTAGTAATTACCACATCTGTTTCATCTGAGGGAAATCCTGAAAACATGACCTGTTGGGGCGCCTTGAGGACTGGAGTTGAAAAACACTGGTCTAGGTCCTAGGTTCTGACCTGCTCTTCCTTTTCGGCACTGTGTCACTACCATCCTGGTAGAGGCAGGGCTTTGCTTTCTCATGTCAGAGCTGTCCCCCCCTCAATGAACTGGCGATCTGATGTCTGCTGAGGTCATGATGAAGCTGCAGCAGGAGAGGTAGAGGAAGCGCTCATCCACAGAATGAATAAAATAGAAGCAGGGAGATCCTTGCATTGTGAGTCCTCAGGTACAGCTTCCTCTCCAGCAAGGAGAACCGTGGGCAGCATGGTAGTGACATCACCAAATCTGGTGAGACTAGCAGTCAGGGATAGCCGTTCCTTAGATGATCTTACACGGCAGATATGATGATCTAGGCACAGGAATGTCTAATGTGCTGTTATTGGGGTAGATTCACGTACGGGCGCGCAATGATACGGCGGCGCAGCGTATCGTATTTACGCTACGCCGCCGTAACTTACAGGAGAAAGTGCTGTATTCACAAAGCACTTGCTCCGTAAGTCGCGGCGGCGTAGTGTAAAAGGGGCCGGCGTGCGCGCGCGTAATTCAAATGTGGAAGGGGGCGTGTTTTATGTAAATTTATGATGACCTGACATGATTGACGTTAAATTTATGATGATTGCCGTCCGTGTACATATCCCAGTGTGCATTGCTTCCAAGTACGGCGCAACGACGTATTGGTTTCAAAGTGAACGTAAATTACGTCCAGCCCTATTCGCGAACGACTTACGCAAACGACGTAAAAAATCCAAATTTCGACGCGGGAACGACGTCCATACTTAACATTGCGTGCGCCTCCTAATAGCAGAAACATCTTTGCGCCGAAAAAACCTAACGTAAACAACGTAAATAAATTGCGCCGGGCCTACGTACGTTTGTGAATCGGCGTATCTAGTTAATTTGCATAATCTACACCGACAACAACGGAAGCGCCCCGAAGCGGCCAGCGGCAGAATGCACCCTAAGATACAACGGCGTAGGAGACTTATGCCAGTCGTATATTAGGCTAATGTCGGCGTATCTAGCTTTCTGAATACAGAAAGTATATACGCCGGCGCAGCTTAGCAATTACGCGGCGTATTTATGGATACGCAGGCGTAATTGTTCTATGAATCTACCCCTTTGTTTACAGGGGAAAGACAAAGTTAAATCTTTGAGGGTAATGCTTGGGCACAACTAACATTTATAGATCTTCACTTCTTGAATTCAACTCCATTTCTAATGTTACCACTATAGCTAAAAGTTGATTTGGTTGGTCTCCATTCAGTGACTGCACTAAGGCGGAAGGTCTGCTTCCTTTATGAACTGACTCGCTTATAAATGATGTTCCTTATCTATCTACAGGCAAACACAATGGGACCCTCCGTCCTGGGACAATGCTGGGGAGGAAGGAGACAGTATGGATCATGAAGCCGAAATGGACCTGGGGACTCCGACCTACGACGAGAGCCCAATGAAGGTGAGTACACCACTATGTTATACTCCTACCGGTATAGAGATCAATGAAGAGCAGCAGGTGGCCAATCATTCACTGCCGATGTATCACAGTAAGGACGTCATACATTGCATCCGGAAAGTATTCACAGCGCTTCACTTTTTTTTCCACATTTTGTTAGGTTGCAGCCTCATTCCAAAATGGATTAAATTCATAATTTTCCTCAGAATTCTACAAACAATCCCCCATAATGACCACTTGAAAGAAGTTTGTTTGAAATCTTTGAAAATGTATTAACCACTTCCCGACCTCCTCATGTACATATACGTCAGCAGAATGGCACGGACAGGCACATGTACGTACCTGTACGTCCTCTGCTAGACGTGGGTGGGGGGTCCGATCGGGACCCCCCCCCCGGTACATGCGGAGGTCGGGTCCGCTCGGGGAGCGATCCGGGACCACGGCGCGGCTATTTGTTTATAGCCGCTCCGTCGCGATCGCTCCCCGGAGCTGAAGAACGGGGAGAGCCGTGTGTAAACACGGCTTCCCCGTGCTTCACTGTGTCGGCGCATCGATCGCGTCATTCCCTTTATAGGGAAGACACGATCGATGACGTCACTCCTACAGCCACACCCCCCTACACTAGTAAACACACACAAAGTAAACCCTAACTCCTACATCGCCCCCTGTGGTTAACTCCCAAACTGCAACTGTCATTTTCACAATAAAGAATGCAATTTAAATGCATTTTTTGCTGTGAAAATGACAATTGTCCCAAAAATGTGTCAAAATTGTCCGAAGTGTCCGCCATAATGTCGCAGTCACGAAAAAAATCGCTGATCGCCGCCATTAGTAGTAAAAAAAATAAAAATGCAAAAAAACTATCCCCTATTTTGTAAACGCTATAAATTTTGCGCAAACCAACCGATAAACGATTGTTGCAATTTTTTTTTTACCAAACATAGGTAGAAGAATACGTATCGGCCTAAACTGAAGAAAAAAAAAATTTTATATATGTTTTTGGGGGATATTTATTACAGCAAAAAGTAAAAAATATTGCATTTTTTTCAAAATTTTCGCTCTATTTTTGTTTATAGCGCAAAAAATAAAAACCGCAGAGGTGATCAAATACCACCAAAAGAAAGCTCTATTTGTGGGGAAAAAAGGACGCCAATTTTGTTTGGGAGCCACTTCGCACGACCGCGCAATTGTCTGTTAAAGCGACGCAGTCCCGAACTGTAAAAACCCCTTGGGTCTTTAGGCAGCAATATGGTCCGGGGCTTAAGTGGTTAAAACTAAAAAAATTGGAGGAGTGGCGGCACAGGTTGTCAGACACGGCGTCCAGATCGCTCATCAATACGTCTATCTTAGAAGCGAATTATAAAGTTTTACTTAGATGGTATATGGTGCCGGCTAGGCTTGCTACTTTTGTACATGGAGTTACCCCCAAGAGTTTTAGAGCAGGGCTCGACAATATCCGGGCACCAGGTCGCAATTGCGACAAGAAATTGTCACCTGGCGCCCGCCGGTAATTGAGGCCACGGCTTTGCGGCCTACAAGGCCGCGGACTCGATTACCGGCCGTCGCAGGCCCGCCGTGTTCGCGCGGCGGGGAGGTGGGGGCGCACGGAGGCACAGGATCCTGACTCTCCGTGCGACCCCACCTCCCCTGCCGCGCGATCGCGGCGGGCTCACGACGGAAGGTAATTGAGGCCGCGGCTTTGCAGACTTGTGAAGGCCCAAGCCTACTTCTGTGACCTCGGGCCATCTGGTGGTGGCCGTTGGCATTACATGTTAATATGTTTTCTTCACTGCCATCTCCTTCCCTCTAATTGGAACCCCCAAACATTATATATATTTTTTTTATTCTAACGCCCTAGAGAATAAAATGGCGACCGTTGCAATACTTTCTGTCAGACCGTATTTGCACAGCGGTCTTACAATCGCACTTTTTTGGGGAAAAAATACTTTTTTTTTTTTTTTTAAGAAATTAGACAACAGTAAAGTTATCCCAATTTTTTTTTATATTGTGAAAGATAAAGTTACGCCAAGTAAATTGATACCCAACATGTCACGCTTCAAAATTGCGTCCGCTCGTGGAATGCCGTCAAACTTTTATCCTTTAAAATCTCCATAGGCGACGTTTAAAAAACTCTACAGGTTGCATGTTTTTAGTTACGGGGGAGGACTAGGGCTAGAATTATTGCTCTGGCTCTAACGATCGCGGCGATACCTCACATGTGTGGTTTGAATACCGTTTCCATATGCGGGCGCTACTCACGTATGTGTTCGCTTCTGCGCGCGAGCGGCGCGTTTTCTGGCTCCTAACTTTTTTAGCTGGCTCCTAGATTCCAAGCAAATTTGTCAAACCCTGTTTGTAGAGCCTGTGGCCAGACTGGAACCACCTACCATATTTGGTGGACTTGTCCTAAAGTTCGGAGGTTCTGGATCAGGATCTATAATTTTATATACTCTTTGACTCGGTTGAATTTGGTTAAATCCGCAAAGCAGGCTCTCCTGGGTGGCAGGGTTGCGGAGGCCTCTAAGGCCCAAAGGAGGCTGCTTACATTTATTTTTTATATCGGCTAAAATTCCAATCGGCGGTCCGCAGCCCTGCCATTCGATCAGTTAAGGCTGCATTCACACCTCGGCGTACAAAATCACAGCGTTTTGTCCCGTGAATTGCGGCGACAAATAGCAGCGTTTTGTACCGCGATTTGCGGCGACAAAACGCTGCGATTGTGAATGCAGCCTTCACCCCCTCTATGGAGATGGTTCACATCTCCTACGCCGAAAGCCGCCTGAAAAAAAGGTCCGGGACTTTTTTTCAGGCGTTCGGCGTGGATATGTGAACCATCTCCATAGAGGTGCATGTTAAATCATCCCTCTGGCGTCTCGGGGCTGCAGCGGCGTCGCACTACAGGCGTATATACGCCTAGGTGTGAACGGGGGCTAAGGAGGAAAATGTCCTGGCTAATGCTGAATGAACGCTTGGCGGCACCGGTACAGGACAAAATGAAGTCATTTCATAAAGTCTGGGACCCATGGCTTGGGTACCTTACCAACGACCCGAGGACACTGGCGATGTAGATATGATCCTATTTGCTGGATGTTGGGGTCCTGGGCGGTAGCTCTCATGTTTCTTTCTTCCTTTTCCTTTCTTTCCTTCTCTTCCTTTTTCCCTTATTTCTTTTAGAAGAGCTCTCCAACATTGGCCCTGATGCCCGCATTAGCGGTAAGATGGGTATACAATTTTACGCCCAGGGACTCGTGTCCCGCGGGACTTGAGATTCCCGGAATACGCACTGCTAGTTATGTTGTTCCTGAAGGGTTACTCCTAGGGTGATATCCTGTTTTTTTTTTTTTTCAGAGATTGTGTGTATTTATATTTTATAACTTACTGCATTATTTATATGGTATATGTATGGGTCTCCGATTGCATTTGCTAGCGCTATTGGAGATGTTGAAACGCTTTTTTACTGTTGTATACATCTTTTAAATCTTTTCAATAAATATCATTGAATACTAAAACTAAAAAATGTGCATAAGTATTGCGGGCTCCTCCCATGCGCATAGGTAGCGCGGGCTCCTCCCATGCGCATAGGTATCGCAGGTCGGGCTATTCTAACACTTGAATATGCTTTGATGTAAACCATTCCATTGTAGCTCTGGCTGTACTTTAGGGTCGTTGTCCTGCTGGAAGGTGAACCTCCTCCCAAGTCTTTTGCAGACTCTAACAGGTTTTCTTCTAAGATTGTCCTTTATTTGTCTCCATTCATCTTCCCATCAACTCTGACCAGCTTCTCTGTTGAAGAAAAGCATCCCCACCACATGAAGCTTTCGCCACCATGTTTCACAGTGGGGATGGTGTGTTCAGGGTGATGTGCAGTGTTAGTTTTCCCCACACATTGCGTTTTTTGTTGAATTTTGGTGTCATGTGACCAGAGCTCCTTCTTCCTCATGTTTGCTGTGTCCCCTCCCCCATATGGCTTCTCACAAACTGCAAACAGGACTTCTTATGGCTTTCTTTCACAAATGTCTGTCTGTCTTCACCCAAACAACGCCACGTTTGGCACTTATTTTGGGGGGTGGGGCTACCACGACTATGGCGCTAGATGTTGGCTGGTCTGGTCTGCACAGTAAAACAACCCAAGAGCCAGACCTGAAGGTAAGTGTGGTCTTCAGTGAGGTAGGGGGGACATCTAAAGTGATGTGTCCTCTTTGAAGAAGGCGTTTTTTTTTTGTTTTCTCCACTTTGTCAGATTCTCTTTTGTTCTTTTACTTTGGGATCGTCTTGCTTCCATTTGTCTGTAATCCTCCAATCTAAACCTCTTTGAACCTGCCTCCATAATCTGCAAAATTTGTCTTTTTTTTTTCTTTTTTCCTAAAAGCCGTTAAGTGGTTTCTGCGTAAAGCGAAAACAGATTGTTCCCTTCCCAGGAGGAAATGATCTGTAGTCTCCCGTCCTGGCCGCTTTTCCTTCTGGTTTTCCTTTTGTTGACTTAGCAGGCCTGAAATGCGCTCTGTTTGGTCACCGGCCAACGCCGAGCTGGTGTGAGGCCACCAGTTTAACATTGGTTCTCCCGGTGATACGATCTGAGGGGCGGATGTCTATTCTCGATCATTGTGACACGGGCTGGGGGATGACGGGTCTCCGAAACAAGACCCACCCTGTAAGAGGCTCTGACGTCAGCTGGAGAACCTCCAGTAGGTGAAGAGAAGGTCTGGAACACTTTGATTATCGCTTCTTTCATTTGGGGGAAACCCAGAAACCCGTGAGCCAATGGAGCCTCAATGTTCACACACCTAACACTCTCCTAACACTCGGGGTATCTAATGATTGGGGAGAGCCTTCAAATGGAGCTTCTAGACTTCCAACACCTTCCATTATTTCCCATGGAATGCTTCATATCGACTTCAGTTCTCCTTTCCTCATTTCTATCTCTCTCCTCCCACTCCTGCTGTAGCACTCTCGTGCGGTCTTTTTCTCTCGTGCGGTCTTTTTCTCTCGTGCGGTCTTTTTCTCTCGTG
>NC_053493.1:420935873-421050873 GCF_905171775.1 Rana temporaria | reverse complement strand
GACAATTTCGAAAAAAATGCAATATTTTTTTACTTTTTGTTATAATAAATATCCCCCAAAAACATATATAAACATTTTTTGTTTTCCTCAGTTTAGACCGATACGTATTCTTCTATCTATTTTTGGTAAAAAAAAATCGCAGTAAGCGTTTATCGATTGGTTTGCGCAAAATGTATAGCGTTTACAAAATAGGGGATAGTTTTATTGCATTTTTATAAAAATTTTTTTTTTTTTTTACTACTAATGCCGGTGATCAGCGTTTTTTTCTTTCGTGACTGCGACATTATGGCGGACACTTCGGACAATTTTGACACATTTTTGGGATCATTGTCATTTTCACAGCAAAAAATGCATTGTTTATTGTGAAAATGACAGTTGCAGTTTGGGAGTTAACCACAGGGGGCGCTGTAGGAGTTAGGGTTCACCTAGTGTGTGTTTATAACTGTAGGGGGTGTGGCTGTAGGTGTGACGTCATCGATCGAGTCTCCCTTATAAAAAGGATCACTCGATCGATGCAGCCGCCACAGTGAAGCACGGGGAAGCCGTGTTTGCATACGGCTCTCCCCGTTCTTCAGCTCTGGGGAGCGATCGCGACGGAGCGGCTATAAACTAATAGCCGCGCGCCGTCCCGGATCGCTCCCCGAGGGAATACGCCCGCCGCACGCAGCGGAGGGGGTCCCGATCGGACCCCCCACCCGCTAGAAGGCAGGGACGTATATATACGCCCATCTGCCTGTCCGTGCCAATTTGCAAACGTAAATAGTTGTGCGGCGGGCGTTAAGGGGTTAAACTAATCTCTCTAATTGCAGCTATCCGGCCCAGCCCAGCACAGCTTGGCTTTTGAAGGGTCTTGTCCGAGCCCTGATGGACTCGGTGACCTTTTGGGCCCTCGGGTCCCATTGCCTCAGCGCCTGTCCTCAGGCCTGGATTTCCCACAAGGCCACCGAGGCCAGGCCTCGAGGCGGCAGGGCACAGAGGGGCGGCAGCGGCATGGAGTCCCCCGATGGCTGGAACATACAGTTAAGGGCGGTAAGTTGCTTTTTAGCAGGACCAATTGTAGTGTGGGGAAATTCCACTCGCTTGTTAACCACTTCCCGCCCAAGGACGTCATATGACGTCCTGGACTTTCAGTGGGGATGTCTGAAAGATGCCTGCAGCCACAGGCATCATTCAGATATCCATCTCTTCAGCCGGCGATTCTGTGCACCATAAGAATGATCATAGCAGCAGTTCCGCTGCTTGATCGTTCTTATAGGTGGCGGGAGGGGACCCCCCCCTCCCGCCGCCATCCGGTGCTTCTCCGGGCTCTCCTTTGCCATTGGAGACCCAGAGAAACGATCCGCCGGCGTCCGATGGAAACCATAGAGTAGACTGGTGACCAGATGGTCACCAGTCATCTCTATTATCGTCGGAGGCCCGGGCGCGATGTTATGACGTCACGCCCGGGTCCTGGAATGTAAACACAGCCGCAATCGCGGCTGAAAGCATTAGAGCTGTGAATTTTTTTTCACAATCTCATTCTTTCCAGCCTGGAGGAGAGATGTGGGGGGAGGGGAAGGTCTTATTGACCCCGCCTCTCTCCATAAAGAGGACCTGTCACACACATTCCTATTACAAGGGATGTTTACATTCCTTGTAATAGGAATAAAAGTGATAAAAAAAAAAATGTCAAAAAAAGTGTAAAAATAAAAGAAATTGAGTAAAAAAAATAAAAAATAAAAAATTTAAACGCCCCTATCCCCGGTAGCTTGCGCTTAGAAGCGAACACACACGCAAGTCCCGCCCACATATGTAAACGCCGTTCAAACCACACATGTGAGGTATCCCCGCGTGCGTTAGAGCGCCAACAATAATTCTAGCACTAGACCTCCTCTGTAACTCTAAATTTGTAACTTGTAAAAAAACAAATAAGCAACGCCTATGGAGATTTTTAAGTACTGACGTTTGGCACCATTCCATGAGTGTGCGCAATTTTAAAGCGTGACAAGTTGGGTATCTATTTACTCGGCGTAACTTCATCTTTCACATTATACAAAAAAATTGGGCTAACTTTACGGTTTTGTTATTTTTTAATTCACAAAACCGTTTTTTCCCCCAAAAAAAAGGCATTTGAAAAATGATTGCGCAAATACTGTGTGAGATAAAAAGTTGCAATGGCTGCCATTTTATTCTCTAGGGTGTCTGCTAAAAAAACATATATAGTGTTTGGGGGTTCTGAGTAATTTTCTAACAAAAAAAATATGATTAATGCATGTAGGAGAGAAGTGCCAAAATAGGCTCGGTATGGAAGTGGTTAACAAGTGATTGCTGCGATGTCGCCTAAATCACTTGTAAAATGTGTGCTGCCGTCCGTCCTCCCCCCCCCCCCCCCCCACATACCTCTCCCTGCTGGCTCTGTCTTCAGGACTCCGTCCTCCCTCCAGCCACCAAGTCTGTCTCCCATCCCTCCCCCCGATGTACACAGTGAGAGGGGTGAGCTGTGCTCTTCCAATCTCAGTTGTGACAGGAATTCTAGCACAGTGCTAGGACTCCTGTTTTGGAGGTGACATGGTCAATAAAGAGAACCTGTCACCTCTGATTGCTATTACACAGGGAATTGTTTTCTCTTGTGTGATAGCAATAAAGTTATGTGAAAAAAGAAATAATAATTAAATTTAAAAGTAATTAAAAAGTAAAGAATAAGAAAAATAATATAAAAAAAAAAGTATACAAAAATAAAAAAAGGAGACAAGCTACAAATAAAAAATAAAAATCAAAAAGTGATAAAGTTAAAAAAAAAAAGAAACAAAAAATATTTAAACTAACCGTGCCATCTGGTTACCATTCTCAGTTGATTTGGGGGGGGGGGGTTCGGTTGGCAGGGAGGGGGGTGCATTGCGGAACCTGGCCTTGGGGCGGCAGGGAGAGCAAATCCGGCCCTGCCTGTCCTGTTTCTGAAGACTCACTTTGTAAATGGTCCAAGTTGACCAAGAGACAACTACTTGAAATGAGCGAGGGTTTGGGATTTTGAAGGTGCAAAATTACAACAAGATAATATATGAAAAAAATAAAGTACCGTCTATACTCGAGTATAAGTCGACCCGAATATAAGCCGACACACCTAATTTTACCACAAAAAAATGGGAAAGCTTATTGACTCAAGTATAAGCCTGGGGCAGGCATGTCCAAAGTCCGGCCCGAGGGCCGATTGCGGCCCTTGTTCCGGTTTAATGTGGCCCCCTGGTAATTTGGATATATAAATCTTTTGCGGCCCCCTGGGCCACTAAAGATATATAGGTGGATTCAGAAAGACTTAGGCTGGCGTATCAGTAGATACGCCAGCCTAAGTCTGAATGTGCACCAGCGCTAATTTAAGCGTATTCTGGTAACCAGATACGCTTAAATTAGGCTCAGATATGAGCGGCGTAAGTGTCTTACACCATCGTATCCTAAAGTGTAATTTTTAGGCTGACCGCAAGGTGACGCTTCCATTGCAGTCGGCGTAGAATATGTAAATCACTAGATACGTCTATTCACGAACGTACGCCCGGCCGACGCAGTACGCCGTTTACGTAACGCATTATCAGGCCTAAAGCTATTTCATCAAATAGCTGGAATAGTAATGTTAAGTATGGCCGCTGTTCCCGCACCGAAATTCGAAAATTTTACGTCGTTTGCGTAAGTCGTCCGTGAATAGGGATTTACGTCATTTACGTCCACGTCAAAACCAATAGGACCGTGCGGCGTACTTAGCCGCAATGCACACTGGCATATGTACACGGACGGCGCATGGTTACCAGAATACGCTTAAATTAGCGCTGGCGCACATTCAGACTTAGGCTGGCGTATCTACTGATACGCCAGCCTAAGTCTTTCTGAATCCACCTATATATCTTTAGTGGCCCAGGGGGCCGCAAAAGATTTATATATCCAAATTACCAGGGGGCCACATTAAACCGGAACAAGGGCCGCAATCAGCCCTCGGGCCGGACTTTGGACATGCCTGCCCTAGGCTTATACTTGAGTCAATAAGCTTTCCCATTTTTTTGTTGGTAAAATTAGGTGTGTCGGCTTATACTCGAGTATAGACGGTACAGACGGTACTTATCGTGGTGAAATTTTTTCAGCTTGCAACATTCTTGAAACTGTATTGTATTATCGGATGGATTTTTTCTTATTCAGTCATTTTAACTTTTATAAAGAAATATTTTTTTCATATATTATCTTGTTGTAATTTTGCACCTTCAAAATCCCAAACCCTCGCTCATTTCAAGTAGTTGTTTCTTGGTCAACTTGGACCATTTACAAAGTGAGTCTTCAGAAACAGGACAGGCAGGGCCGGATTTGCACACCGCTCTGAAACTAGAGGATCAGCCTGTTGCTTCTACAAGTGCTTTTCCAAGTCTTGGGTCCTCTAAAGCCCCCTAGATCACAAAAAGACACTACCACAGCTACCGCTGTTCTAAGTCTTCTCTATGGAGATTGGAATCACCTTGACTTCCCCCAAGCATTTATTAGCCTGGTACTTGTTTTAAGAGGACTTAAATGGGTCTGCTATCACTGTGGATCTGCAAGTGAGATCTTTGTACAGATGGTCTTCTATGTAACTCTCACCCCAAATGTATTCTGCTTTGACTCCGTGGGACCTGAATCTGGTTCCCACGCCTTTTCACAAACTGTTGTTTGACCCCTTTAGAGACATTCCGCTCTCTACTCATGCCTAAAAGGTGGTGTCACCTCTGCAAGGAAAGTATCTGCTTTGACAACCTTGTCCTCCAAAGAACCCTATCTGGTTTTGCACAGGGACAAGGTAGTGTTATGGTCCAGAACTTCCTTTTTGTTTCTCTGTCCCATTGTCTGGCTTCAGTTCACAAAATAAGTTTTCCTCCATTGTCCGAATGTGGTTTTGGCCATGAGACTCTCGGCCATCACTATTTTCAGGAACGTACCGAAAAGACCCCGTAAATGTCCATCGGGGACAAGTCATTATGGTCTCAAGGTTTGGGTTCCACCCTTTCTTGTCAAGGCACACTCCACTAGATCTGTGAGTATTTGTTGGGCTTTTCAGGACAGCGATTCTCTTTTTGTCACTTTGGATGGACCCTGGGTGCATCAACTTCTCCTTCAGTCTTCTCTAGGTGGCTGAGGGAGACCGTCATCCAAACCTATGGTCCCAAGAATCGGATTCTACTCTTTCTTGTCAAGGCACACTCGCCAAGATCTGTGAAGACTTTTTGGGACCAGGATTCCCTTTTTGTCACTTTGGATGGGCCATGTAAGGGTGCATCGACTTTTCCTCCCATCTTCTCTATGTAGCTCCACGAGACCAACGTGCAAACTTCTGGGCTCAAGGATCAGGTTTTACCTTTTCTTGTCAAGGCACATTCTTCTAGATCTGAGAATGCTTTTTGGGCTTTTCAGGACAACGATTCTGTTTTTGTCACTTTGGATGGACCCTGGGTGCATCAACTTCTCCTGTCTTATCTAGGTGGCTGAGGGAGACCGTCATCCAAACCTATGGTCTCAAGGATCAGATTCTACCCTTTCTCGTCAAGGCACACTCGCCAAGATCTGTGAATGCTTTTTGGCCTTTTCGGGACAAGGATTCCCTTTTTGTCATTTTGGATGGACCCTTTTAGGGTGCATTAACTTCTCCTCCCATCTTCTTTAGGTAGCTCCAAGAAATTATCGTCCAAACTTATGGTCTCAAGGATCTCAAAGGTCTTAGGTTCTACCATTTTCTTGTCAAGGCACATTCTACTAGATCTGTGAATGCTTTTTTGGGCTTTTCAGGACAATGATTTCCTTTGGATGCACCCGGCAAGGGTGCACTGACTTCTCCTTCCATCTTCTCAAGGTGGCTCGGGGAGACTATCAACCAAACCTATGGTTTCAAGGATCAGGTTCTACCCTTTCTTGGCACACACTACTAGATCTGTGAGGGCTTCTTTAGCTTTTTGGGATCGGACAACAGTTTTCCAAATTTACAAGGTTTACCACCTGGTCTTCTGTTCAACATTCTCTAAAGTTCTTCCGGGTGGACGTTTTGGCCTCATTTCATGGCAGCTTTGGGCGTAAAGTCCTTCAGGCAGCTCTTTAAGCTGCAGGCTCTCTCCAGACTTTTTTTTTTTTTTTTCATGGGCCTGTTGTCAATTTTTTGCTGTGTTGTCCATTCGGCTTTTGGACTATTTTGGAATTTCTGAAGGTTATTGACTTCCGTGGTCCCTCAATGGGTAACAAGCAAAGTAGGATTTGTGTATGTGCTGTAAAATCCTTTTCTTGGATTCCATTGAGGGACACCTCTGATCATGCACCTGGTTGTGCTTTGCTACTAGTTGCTGAAGAATGGTGGTGGGGTTATCCTGGGCTGGGGTGCAGTTTTTTTTTTTTTTTCATTTACAATTGTCCAATTCCCATGGAGGCGGCAGCAAAACCCGAAAGTTATAAACTTCCTCCTGTGTCCCTCAATGGACCCAGGTAAGGTATCTTCAGTTGAGTACAGAAAAATCCTATTTTAATGCATGCAAAGGTCAGAACGCCCCACAACTACCATGTAAGATGATAATGCAAAATATAAATTATTGGATAATTATAGCCCAGCTTCAACCAATTCCTTTTTTATTATTTTTTTATTTTTTATAAATGTGGTTGGGTTGCGGAAGTATTTAGCCCCTTTTGGACGTTTCTGCTTTTTGTGGTGTTGCAAGCTGGAATTAAAGTGGGTTTAAATGGGAATTCTTAACATTTCATTAAACAAAAATACTTAAAGCTGAACTGCTGGCTAAAAATGTTTCTGTAAATGCAAGAACTGTGTGATCCTGCTGGGCACACCGATTTCCCCCTCCCTGCGCACTTCCGGGTCACCCTGCTGGCCCAGTCCCTGTATAGAAGGGGACAGATCGTACCCCCTTATGCCACTGCCCTGCTTGCAACTGTGGTCTTGAGTTTGTAATGCAGAAAACTAGGGTTGTCCCGATACCGATACTAGTATCGGTATCGGGACCGATTCCGAGTTTTTTCGGCGGTACTCAGACGCCGATACCCCGCCCCGATACACAAATAGAATACTTGCCGTCCCCCGCCGCGACTGCCGCAATCCGCCACCGCGATCCGCCGCCGTTACGCAGCATCCCCGCTACCGCCGACTGTGTAATACGGGCGGGAACATTACTGCTTTGAATCACTGTAATGATTTGCGCATAGACACTCCCCCTTGCTCGGGTGAACTGTCCAATCCCGAGCAAGGGGGAGTGTCTATACGCAGCGCGGGGCCAATCATTACAGCGATTCAAAGCTGTAACGTTCCCGGCGTATTACACAGTCGGCGGCAGCTGGGATGCAGGTAAGTGGAACATGGCTGCATGGGGGGAGACGATGGCTGCATGGGGGGAGACGATGGCTGCATTGGGGGAGACGATGGCTGCATGGGGGGAGACGATGGCTGGATGGGGGGAGACGATGGCTGGATGGGGGGAGACGATGGCTGGATGGGGGGGAGACATGGCTGGATGGGGGGAGACATGGCTGGATGGGGGGGAGACATGGCTGGATGGGGGGATACATGACTGCATGGGGGGAGACGATGGCTGCATGGGGGGAGACGATGGCTGCATGGGGGGAGACGATGGCTGCATGGGGGGAGACGATGGCTGCATGGGGGGAGACGATGGCTGCATGGGGGGAGACGATGGCTGGATGGGGGGGAGACGATGGCTGGATGGGGGGGAGACATGACTGCATGGGGGGAGACATGGCTGCATGGGGGGATACATGGCTGGATGGGGGGATACATGGCTGGATGGGGGGGAGACATGGCTGGATGGGGGGGAGACATGGCTGGATGGGGGGGAGACATGGCTGGATGGGGGGGATACATGGCTGGATGGGGGGGAGACATGGCTGGATGGGGGGGAGACATGGCTGGATGGGGGGGAGACATGGCTGGATGGGGGGGAGACGATGGCTGGATGGGGGGGAGACGATGGCTGGATGGGGGGGAGGCGATGGCTGGATGGGGGGGAGGCGATGGCTGGATGGGGGGGAGGCGATGGCTGGATGGGGGGGAGACGATGGCTGCATGGGGGGAGACGAT
Organism: Rana temporaria; assembly: GCF_905171775.1. Classification (NCBI taxonomy): domain Eukaryota; kingdom Metazoa; phylum Chordata; class Amphibia; order Anura; family Ranidae; genus Rana; species Rana temporaria. The sequence continues at coordinate 421,042,802 of NC_053493.1, read as the reverse complement.
GGCTGGATGGGGTGGAGACATGGCTGGATGGGGTGGAGACATGGCTGGATGGGGTGGAGACATGGCTGGATGGGGTGGAGACATGGCTGGATGGGGTGGAGACATGGCTGGATGGGGTGGAGACGATGGCTGGATGGGGGGGAGACATGGCTGGATGGGGGGGAGACATGGCTGCATATGGGGGGGACATGGCTGCATATATGGGGAGGACATGGCTGGATATGTGGGGGGGGACATGGCTGCATATATGGGGGGGACATGGCTGCATTTGGGGACACATTTAAAAAAGTATCGGTATTCGGTATCGGCGACTACTTGAAAAAAAGGATCGGTACTTGTACTCGGTCCTAAAAAAGTGGTATCGGGACAACCCTACAGAAAACACAAGTCGTGTCCCCAACGTTGCACTCCATCCCACCACACTCGGACTCGCCCTTCACTCTGCTCGGCTATTTTGTCTGGCATCGGTGATAGGAGCATTAGAGCGGTTACCCAGCATCCGTTCCCGTTCCTGTCTAGCTCCAATAACTGGGCAGCAGGTGGAAATGCATGGTGCACAGGGAGGATGATCGGTGTGGCGGGGGAGCAATTGCTGGAACCGATCCCCTGTATGGCTCTCTGCAGCAGCTGAAAACCGATAGGATGGAGAGGAGAAGCCAGCTTTCAGCTGCTGCAAAAAGACCCATACAGGGGATTCTGCTGGGCACACCGATTTTCCCCCTCCCTGCCCACTTCCGGATCACCCTGCTGGCCCAGGCCCCGTATAGGAGTGACCGCTAGTACCCCCTTATCCACGGCCCTGCTTGCAGCTGTGGTGTTGGGTTTGTAATGCAGCAAACACAAGCCGTGTCCCCGATGTTGCAGTCCAGCCCACCACACCTGAGCTCGCCTTTCACTCTGCTCGGCTATTTTGGCTGGCATCAGGGATAGCAGCATTAGTGTGGTTACCCAACGTCGGTTCCCATTCCTGTCCGGTCCCAATAACTGGGCAGCAGGTGGAAACGTATGGTGCACAGGGAGGATGATCGGTGTGGCGGGGGAGCAATTACTGGAACCGATCCCCTGTATGGCTCTCTGCAGCAGCTGAAAACTGATGGGATGGAGAGGAGGAGGAGAAGCCCGCTTTCAGCTGCTGCAGAAAGACCAATACAGGGGATCCTGCTGGGCGCGCCGATTTCCCCCTCCCTGCCCACTTCCGGATCACCCTACTGACCCAGGCCCGTATAGTAGGGACTGGTGGTACCCCCTTCTCCACTGCCCTGCTTGCAGCTGTGGTCTTGGTTTTGTAATGCAGAAAACACAAGCCGTGTCCCAGACGTTGCACTCCATCTCACCACACTCGGACTTGCCCTTCACTCTGCTTGGCTATTTTGGCTGGCATCAGTAATAGAAGCATTAGAGCGGTTTCCCAACGTCCGTTCCCATTCCTGTCCGGCCTCAGCAGGTGGAAACGTATAGTGCACAGGGAGGATGATCGGTGTGGCGGGGGAGAAATTACTGGAACCGATCCCCTGTATTGCTCTCTGCAGCAGCTGTAAACCGATGGGATGGAGAGGAGGAGAAGCCAGCTTTCAGCTGCTGCAGAAAGACCAATACAGGGGATCCTGCTGGGCACACCGATTTCCCCCTCCCTGCCCACTTCCGGATCACCCTGTTGGCCCAGGCCCCATATAGTAGGGACCGGTGGTACCCCCTTATCCACGGCCCTGCTTGCAGCTGTGGTGTTGGGTTTGTAATGCAGCGTGTCCCTGACGTTGCACTCCATCCCAGCACACACGGGCTCACCCGTCACTCTGCTCCATTGTTTTGGCTGATATCGGTGACGGCAGCCTTAGAGCGGCTGCCTGATGTCGCTTCCCATTCCTATAGGGCCCCAATAACCGGCTCCTGCAGCTGTGGTGTTGAGTTTGTAATACAGCAAACAGGAGCCGTGTCCCCCGGCGTTGCAGTCCTTCCCGTCACGCCCGGGCTCGCCCGTCTCTCCACTCGACAATTTTTTTTTCATTCTTCATAGAGAAATTTTAATACACTATTAAAAAAAAGAGCTGCTGCAGAATCCACCCCCCCCCCCCCCCGAAGCCGTCGCTCCCCCACTTCCCCCTCCTAATTAAATCCTGCGCTGTAATTAAAACCGTCAGGGGTGTGAGGGGTCTCATTCATTCATTAGGATCCCGTCAGATTTTATAAATGGCGGCTTTGAGGCGGCAGACGGCGATTGCGACGTGTAATTTTAGGATTATGAGCGCCGGCGTACCTGGGAACGTTTTTCAAGGCTTCTAATGAAGGATGTGGTTGGCCGTCTGCCAATCCTGTATATTAAATCTTATAATTCCTATTATAAAGTACAATGTTCGTGGTGTACGGTCTGCGCGGGCGGCAGATGTCTGGACCGTCGTTGGCATCTGGTTGTGCGGCAAAAAAAAACATTCTGTTCATAAAAGTCGATCATTTTCCAGATATGAGCAGAACAAGCCCCCAGCCTGGAGTCGTCTGCTCTGCGTCCGTGATCGTATATGTCCCGTTGTTGTTTGTATGCGTTCTACGGGTGTCCCGACTTTTGCAGAGGAGGCGCCTTTTGGCGTCCATGCTTGTAACTGTCAGCGGCTCACAATGCCTCATGGGACTTGTAGTTCTGCAACAGCTTTAGGGTCACAGGTTGGATTTCGTTTCTGGGGGCTCCGTATCACATGTGGGCGGTCTGCATGCAAATGCATCCTGTATAGGACCGCCCACTGCTCTGGCATCCGCCCATCAGGGAATTTTAATATTTGCATAACTCCTCCTACTGCTTGCATCAGGACTAAGGGTTTCTGGGAGGAGTATTGAGGCTGGGTGATGTAATGTGTTCAGGAAGCTTTGTACAGCCATGATCTGCCTGCTTAGCACATCCTGCTGGCCCCTCCCACCAGCCATGATCTGCCTGCTTGGCACATCCCCCCTACTGGCCCCTCCCACCAGCCATGATCTGCCTGCTTGGCACATCCCCCCTACTGGCCCCTTCTACCAGCCATGATCTGCCTGCTTGGCACATCCCCCCTACTGGCCCCTTCTACCAGCCATGATCTGCCTGCTTGGCGCATCCCCCCTACTGGCCCCTCCCAGCACATCCCCCTGCCGGCCCCTCCCACCAGCCATGATCTGCCTGCTTGGCACATCCTCCTGCTGGCCCCTCCCACCAGCCACGATCTGCCTGCTTGTCACATTCTGCTGCTGGCCCCTCCTCCCACCAGCCATGATCTGCCTGCTTGGCACATCCCCCTACTGGCCCCTCCCACCAGCCATGATCTGCCTGCTTGGCACATCCCCCCTACTGGCCCCTCCCACCAGCCAAGATCTGCCTGCTTGGCACATCCCCCTACTGGCCCCTCCCACCAGCCATGATCTGCCTGCTTGCCGCATCCCCCTGCTGGTCCCTCCCACCAGCCACGATCTGCCTGCTTGCCACATCCCCCTGCTGGCCCCTTCTCCCACCAGCCATGATCTGCCTGCTTGGTACATCCCCCTGCCGGCCCCTCCTACCAGCTATGATCTGCCTGCTTGGCACATCCCCCTGCTGGCCCCTCCTCCCACCAGCCATGATCTGCCTGCTTGGCACACCCCGGCCCCTCCCACCAGCCATGATCTGCCTGCTTGGCACATCCCCCTGCCGGCCCCTCCTCCCACCAGCCATGATCTGCCTGCTTGGCACAACCCCCTGCTGGCCCCTCCTCCCACCAGCCATGATCTGCCTGCTTGCCACATCCCCCTGGTCGTCCCTCCTCCCACCAGCCATGATCTGCCTGCTTGCCACAACCCCCTGCTGGCCCCTCCTCCCACCAGCCATGATCTGCCTGCTTGCCACAACCCCCTGGTCGTCCCTCCTCCCACCAGCCATGATCTGCCTGCTTGCCACATCCCCTGCTCGCCCCTCCTCCCACCAGCCATGATCTGCCTGCTTGGTACATCCTCCTGCTGTCCCCTCCCTGTACCAATTTGATGCAGTGTGCGGCGTATGGTCTGAGCACTGACAGGCTGACCCCTCCCCCCCAACCTCTGCGGCAATGCTGGCAGCACTCGTACGTCTATTTCCCAAAGACAACCTCTGGATATGACGCTGAGCACGTGACCTCCACTTCTTTGGTGGACCACGGCGGGGGGAGGGGAACCCGTCCTGTTATACCGCTGGATGGTCTTGGCCCCCCGTGCTGCAGATCAGTTTCAGGGTCTTGGCGATCTTCTTATCTCCTCGGCCATCTTTATGTAGAGACACAATTCTTTATATCAGATCCTCAGAGAGTTCTTTGCCATGAGGGGCCATGTTGTCCTTCCAGTGACCAGTATGAGAGAGTGAGAGCGATAACACCAAATGTATCACACCTGAGACCTTGTAACACTAACGAGTCACATGACACCGGGGGGAGGGAAAATGGCTAATTGGGCCCCAATTTGGAACTTTTCACTTAGGGGTGTCCTCACTTTTGTTGCCAGTGGTTTAGACATTAATGGCTGTGTGTTGAGTTATTTTGAGGGGACGGCAAATTTACACCGTTATACACGCTGTACACTCACTACACAACATTGTAGATGCAAATAGCTGGATTCAGAGAGATCTGCCTATCTCTCGGCGGGCGTAACGTATCTCAGATACGTTACGCCGCCGTAAATTAGGGCGCAAGTTCCGTATTCAGAAAGAACTTGCGCCCTATGTTACGGTGGCGTAACGTATGTTGTCCGGCGTAAGCCCGCCTAATTCAAATGTGGATGATGTGGGCGTGTTTTATTTAAATTTAGTGTGACCCCCCACGTATGCGCCGTTCGTGAAAGAATCCCAGTGCGCATGCTCGAAACTACGCCGCAAATCGTCAATGCTATAGACGTGAACGTAACTTACGTACATCCCTATTCGCGAACGACTTACGCAAACAACGTAAAATTTTCAAAATTCGACGCGGGAACGACGTCCATACTTAACATAGGATACCCCTCATATAGCAGGGGTAACTTTACGCCGGAAAAAGCCTAACGTAAACGACGTAAAAAAATGCGCCGGACGTACGTTTCTGAATCGGCGTATCTACCTAATTTGCATATTCCTCGCGTAAATATACGGAAGCGCCACCTAGCGGCCAGCGTAAATATACAGCCTAAGATACGACGGTGTAAGACATCTTACGCCAGTCGGATCTTAGGGAAATCTATGCGTAACTGATTCTATGAATCAGGCGCATAGATACGACAGCCCGCACTCAGAGATACGACGGCGTATCCGGAGATACGCCGGCGTAACTGGTATCTGAATCCGGGCCAAAGTGTCATTTCTTCAGTGTTGTCACATGAAAAGATACAAGAAAATGTTTACACAAATGTGAGGGGTGTACTTACTTTTGGGAGATACGTGTCTAATGTGAAGTCCATTCCGCTTGTCTGGTATTCCGGTATCTCCGACATTCTTGGGGCCCCCCCCATTGCGAGTTCCGTCCCGGGGACAGCTGAGGCTCCTTCACCCCCCACTGATCCCCTCCAATAAATCTCCTCTGTAGCACACGCGGCTCTCTATACGTCCCCCAGGTATCTGTGTGCGTCCCGCCGTTCAGGAATCTGGATGGATCGAGCAGCTGGAGGAAGATCGCCGCCCATGAAGGACGCAGGAATCCATATTGTCCCTCGCTGTCCGTTTAGCCATCTGCTACAGGAGGGGATCGCGTTAAAGACAAAAGCGTTCCTACAAGAGAGTTTCTTATTTACGTAAAAGACCAGTAAAGCTTCTAATGGATTTCACAGATACGCTAGAACCCCCCCCCCCCCCCCCATTCATGACCAGCACTGCGCTATTTTCACTGGTAATTGCGCGGTCATGCAACGCTGTATCCAAATAAAATAAAAAAAACAGTGGTGATCAAATACCACCAAAAAAGAAAACTGTGTGATAAAAATATGATTTTTTTATTTTATTTTTTTATTACAACGTAGCTGCAGTAGCCGGCTACATTGTATGTCATTTGTAGTCATTTTTATACATTGTTGCAATTGTTCTTCTAGGTCTAGTTGAGGGTGGGGGGGGGCAATGGGGCTTTCAATGGTCAGGCTTTATTTATATGGTTTGGTCTTAACATTGTACCTTCCACAGTATGAAAACATTTAGCCAGATTCACGTAGAGATACGACGGCGTATCAGTAGATACGCCGTCGTAACTCCGAATCTGCGCCGTCGTATATTTAAGTGTATTCTAAAATTGAGATACACTTAAATGTAGCCAAGATACGACCGCCTGCGCCGTCGTATCTTAGCTGTCTGTTTTTACGCTGGCCGCTAGGGGCGTGTGCGCTGATTTACGCCTAGAATACGTAAATCAGCGAGATACGCCTATTCACGAACGTACGCTTGCACGTCGCAGTAAAGATACGCCGTTTACGTAAGGCGTTTTCAAGCCTAAAGATATTCAACCAAAAAGATGGCGCAGCCAATGTTAAGTATGGATGTCGGAACCGCGTAATTTTTTTTTAATTTTTACATCGTTTGAGTAAGTCGTCCGTGAATGGGGCTGGGCGTAATTTACGTTCACGTCGAAAACCAATGACGTAATTTGGAGCATGCGCACTGGGTTACGTCCACGGACGGCGCATGAGCCGTACGTTCAAAACGTCAATTACGTGGGGTCATGCCTTATTAACGTAAAACACGCCCACCCCTTCCCAATTTTAATTAGGCGCGCTTACGCCGGCACATTTACGCTATGCCGCCGTAACTTAGGACGCAAGTGCTTTGTGAATACAGCACTTGCCTCTCTAACTTGCGGCGGCGTAGCGTAAATACGATACGCTACGCCGGCTCAAACATACGCCGCCCTACGTGAATCTAGGTAATAGTACGTAGTCCTGATGTTTTGTCTTTCATGATCGGTGACCGGTGTACGTGATCTTTTGTTTTTCAGTCTTCCAAAAAGGCTAAAACGGCTGAAGCGGACACATCGAGTGAGCTGGCCAAGAAGAGCAAAGAGGTCTTCAGGAAGGAGGTAGGTACACCATGCCGTGTCCGGTCCGGACACACCTTCCCATCCTTTCATCCTACGGAGCTTCTTCAGCTTCTTTTTATCAATGTACCAAAAGAATTGTAACCTTTTGAAGAGCAGAGTGCCGGGGTTTGCCTGTTGCCGGGGTTTGCCTGTTGCCGGGGTTTGCCTGTTGCCGGGGTTTGCCTGTTGCCGGGGTTTGCCTGTTGCCGGGGTTTGCCTGTTGCCGGGGTTTGCCTGTTGCCGGGGTTTGCCTGTTGCCGGGGTTTGCCTGTTGCCTCCTTAAAACAATGTCTTTATAAGTTCAAAAAAACAACCAAAGCGATACAGTCAAAACGTAGTGAACAACAGGAAAAGGTGTCCGGGTTTGCCTGTTGCCGGGTTTGCCTGATAGGGCATTAGCAGATAATTACAGAGTGCAGGGTTCGGGGGTGCGCGTGGTGTTCAGGGGTGCGCTGTGTACAGAGTGCAGGGTTCAGGGGTGCGCGTGGTGTTCAGGGGTGAGCTGTGTACAGATTGCAGGGTTCAGGGGTGTGCTGTGTACAGAGTGCAGATGGGGACACTAGATTGTAAGCTCCTTGAGGGTAGACTGATTTGTATGTAATGCAGGGTTCAGGGGGGTACAGAGTGCAGGGTGCGTGGCGTGCAGAGTTCAGGGGTGCGCTGGGTACAGAGTGCAGGGTTCAGGGTTGTGCAGGGTACAGTGTGCAGGGTTCAGGGGTACGCTGTGTACAGAGTACAGGGTTCAGGGGTGCGCGGCGTGCAGGGTTCAGGGGTGCGCGGAGTGCAGAGTTCAGGGGTGCGCGGCGTACAGAGTGCAGATAGGGACCCTAGATTGTAAGCTCCTTAGGGGGTAGACTTATGTGTATGTAATGCAGGGTTCAGGGGTGCGCAGGGTACAGAGTGCAGATAGGGACCCTAGAATTGTAAGCTCCTTGAGGGTAGACTGATGTGTATGTAATGCAGAGTGCAGGGTTCAGGGGTGCGCTGTGTACAGAGTGCAGGGTTCAGAGGTGCACGGCGTGCAGAGTGCAGGGGTGCGCAGAGTGCAGGGTTCAGGGGTGCGCAGGGTACAGAGTGCAGATAGGGACCCTAGAATTGTAAGCTCCTTGAGGGTAGACTGATGTGTATGTAATGCAGAGTGCAGGGTTCAGGGGTGTGCAGGGTTCAGGGGTGCGCTGTGTACAGAGTGCAGGGTTCAGAGGTGCACGGCGTGCAGAGTGCAGGGTTCAGGGGTGCGCGGCGTGCAGAGTGCAGGGTTCAGGGGTGCGCTGCGTACAGAGTGCAGATAGGGACCCTAGATTGTTAGCTCCTTGAGGGGGTAGACTGATGTGTATGCACTGTGTGAATTGTCATTACTATAGAAATGCCCGGAGTCTATGATCAATGTCTTGTATCCTCTCTCCTGCGTAGATGTCGCAGTTCATTGTGCAGTGCCTGAACCCGTACAGGAAGCCGGACTGTAAGATGGGCCGGATTAACAACACCGAGGACTTCAAGCACCTCGCTCGCAAGGTAAGAACATCGTTCCATGGGCCGATCTTCGGTTTGCAGCTACAACAGCGCAGATGATCGACCTTTTAGCATCTGCTCCAGCTGAAATTGCTTTTTCGTTTAATGTCGTTTTAACAAAATGATCGGTTTTTAGATGGGAAAGTTCTTCACACCCCATGCTGGGAATTCTGTGCTGCAGAACTTGCCATGTGGTCAGCAAACGGCACACCGCACACAATGCCCCTGCTGGATCTCACCATGACTTGCGGCTGTCAGTGGCAGCACATCCTTTCCCTGCCCCAAGTGTTGGTGGAACTGTGCCCCCAGTGTTGGTGGAACTGTGCCCCCAGTGTTGGTGGAACTGTGCCCCCAGTGTTGGTGGAACTGTGCCCCCAGTGTTGGTGGAACTGTGCCCCCAGTGTTGGTGGAACTGTGCCCCCAGTGTTGGTGGAACTGTGCCCCCAGTGTTGGTGGAACTGTGCCCCCAGTGTTGGTGGAACTGTGCCCCCAGTGTTGGTGGAACTGTGCCCCCAGTGTTGGTGGAACTGTGCCCCCAGTGTTGGTGGAACTGTGCCCCCAGTGTTGGTGGAACTGTGCCCCCAGTGTTGGTGGAACTGTGCCCCCAGTGTTAGTGGAACTGTGCCCCCAACTGTGCCCCCAGTGTTGGTGGAACTGTGCCCCCAGTGTTGGTGGAACTGTGCCCCCAGTGTTGGTGGAACTGTGCCCCCAGTGTTGGTGGAACTGTGCCCCCAACTGTGCCCCCAGTGTTGGTGGAACTGTGCCCCCAGAGTTGGAGGAACTGTGCCCCGAGAGTTGGAGGAACTGTGCCCCGAGAGTTGGAGGAACTGTGCCCCGAGAGTTGGAGGAACTGTGCCCCGAGAGTTGGAGGAACTGTGCCCCCAGAGTTGGTGGAACTGTGCCCCCAGAGTTGGTGGAACTGTGCCCCCAGAGTTGGTGGAACTGTGCCCCCAGAGTTGGTGGAACTGTGCCCCCAGAGTTGGTGGAACTGTGCCCCCAGAGTTGGTGGAACTGTGCCCCCAGAGTTGGTGGAACTGTGCCCCCAGAGTTGGTGGAACTGTGCCCCCAGAGTTGCCCCCAGTGTTTGGTGGAACTGTGCCCCCAGAGTTGCCCCCAGTGTTTGGTGGAACTGTGCCCCCAGAGTTGCCCCCAGTGTTTGGTGGAACTGTGCCCCCAGAGTTGCCCCCAGTGTTTGGTGGAACTGTGCCCCCAGTGTTGGTGTCAACGGAAGAAATTGTTTCCCTCATTGTTTGTATTGGTGACAAGAATTATGCCCGGTTGTCATTGGATGGCGCAGTGCCCCAAGGGATGGATAAAGGCAGGGAAAGGGCCACATCCGGACCCCCCGGGCCGCAAGTTGGAGACCCCTATGTTATGGGTATATGGAGCTGTTTTACTTTGCAACCATTTTAGCCACCTGGAGAGGCTTTCATCAAGGTTTTTGGATCACCCCAGATGTGCTCAGTAGGGTGGGTTCTGTGCCGGACCCTCGCATTCCCGGACTCTGAATCTCCCAGCATGTATGGAACGAAGCTGGAGCACCTGGAGGGGAAACTCCTTGGAACCCCAAATGTAGGCCCAGTCTTTTCATCCAACCGACCCACTCCAGCATCTTGAGGTACGCCACCCCAGAAGGAGGAGGGTGATCTAAGTTGCAAAGGGAAACTACTTCACAAACCCATATTGTAGAATATCCTAAGTTTTTTGGAATGTCCAACCATCTCATCGTGTGATCACCAGGTGTTCAAAATCTTTTGCCAACACAATGTTGGTGTGTAGTTATGCAAGCGGGTTATGGGATGAGACTCTCCTGCCTATGCCTATACCAGTGATGGCGAGCCTTGGCACCCCAGATGTTTTGGAACTACATTTCCCATGATGCTCGGCTACACTGCAGAGTGCATGAGCATCATGGGAAATGTAGTTCCAAAACATCTGGGGTGCCGAGGTTCGCCATCACTGGCCTATACCAAAATGAGGAATGAGTAGATTTCTCAGTAAAGTCCATGACCACCTGGCAGACTGGACGAGAGCAGGGGGTGGGGGTGCACACATGACATCATTGGTTGCTACGATGACGGCGGTCCTAGCAACCAATGACTGCAACTTAGTGAGGATCCAGCACAGCAGAATGGTGGTCTGACGGTCTGGACTGGACTGGACTGGACTGACGGTCTGCACTGGACTGACGGTCTGGACTGGACCGGACTGGACTGGACTGACGGTCTGGACTGGACTGGACTGACGGTCTGGACTGGACTGGACTGACGGTCTGGACTGGACTGGACTGGACTGGACCGGACTGGACTGGACTGACGGTCTGGACTGGACTGGACTGACGGTCTGGACTGGACTGGACTGACGGTCTGGACTGGACTGGACTGACGGTCTGGACTGGACTGGACTGACGGTCTGGACTGGACTGGACTGACGGTCTGGACTGGACTGGACTGACGGTCTGGACTGGACTGGACTGACGGTCTGGACTGGACTGGACTGACGGTCTGGACTGGACTGGACTGACGGTCTGGACTGGACTGGACTGACGGTCTGGACTGGACTGACGGTCTGGACTGGACTGGACTGACGGACTGGACTGGACTGGACTGACGGTCTGGTCTGGACTGACGGTCTGGACTGGACTGGACTGGACTGACGGTCTGGACTGGACTGGACTGACGGTCTGGACTGGACTGGACTGACGGTCTGGACTGGACTGGACTGACGGTCTGGACTGGACTGGACTGATGGTCTGGACTGGACTGGACTGACGGTCTGGACTGGACTGGACTGACGGTCTGGACTGGACTGGACTGACGGTCTGGACTGGACTGGACTGACGGTCTGGACTGGACTGGACTGACGGCCTGGACTGGACTGACGGTCAGTCCTGATGCGGACTGCGGTCCACCATTTAGTGAAGGATGTTCTAGAACAGGGGGTCTCAAACTGTCGCCCCTCCAGCTGTTGCAAAACTACAAGTCCCATGAGGCATTGCAAGGCTGACAAGTTACAAGCATGATTCCCACAGGCAGAGGCAAGATGGGACTTGTAGTTCTGCAACAGTTGGAGGGCCCCCAGTTTGAAAAACTTGGACAGGGGTCTCCAAACTTTCTAAACAAAGGGCCAGTTTACGATCCTTCAGACTTTAGGGGGGGCCAGACTAGGGTCATTGGGAGTATAAAATGTCCAGTGGGAGTAAATAATTCCATATCTTTGACAGTGGGAGGACTAGTGCCCCATCGTTGGTGTTAATGGAAAGAATTGATGGTGTCAGTTGGAGGAATAGTGCCCCATTGGTGTCAGCAACAAGAAGTATGCCCCATTTAAATTGGATAGAATAATGCCCCAAGGGCCACATTTAGGCAAGCAAAGGGCCTCATCCGGCCCCAGGGCCGCAGTTTGGAGACCCCTGGTATAGAAGGATCCCACAGGTACGGTGTATACAGAGTTAGTCCAAGCTGGAACAATGTAACTAATGTATAAATACATCTATACCTGGAATTCTTTTTTCATTTCTGGGGTAACATACAGCCAATCAGAATCCTGTATTTTCCAGTACACTGTGCAGTAATTCATTCCCTCTCCGCCTCTCCCAACAGCTGACGCACGGCGTCATGAACAAGGAGCTGAAGTACTGCAAGAACCCGGAGGATCTGGACTGCAACGAGAACGTCAAACACAAAACCAAGGAGTACATCAAGAAGTACATGCAGAAGTTCGGCTCCGTCTACAAACCCAAAGAGGACATTGAGATGGAATAGCCGCCGCCGCCGCCCTTTTTTTACCCAGCGACTGAGCATTAACGCAAGGAGATCGCTCGCACAACGTAACCGACCCAACCCAGGGGGGGGGCGGGCGCCATAATACTTTATTTGGACCCCCGAGTACTAAATTTCCCATAACCCCTTCGGACTGCAGAAGCGACGACGACGAGCGCAAGCTCCATGGACAGTTTCTGAAATCGCGCTTCCTCACTCGCTTCTCTGTCATGTCGACAAAATGCGTTTTTTTTTGTTTTTTTTCCTGTACAGCGCAATAAATTGTGGAACCCCCCCGTTTTTTTTTTTATTATGATCCCCCCGTCCCCTCCTCCTCCACCCGTACAGACGTGTATTATATTTTAACAGATGTGAATATAATGTTATATATTTTTGTTTCATCATCCTTCACCTGCAGTCAGGCGTTTTTTTGTTTTTTGTTTTCATGAGTGCTGTTTGGTTAACATGATGAATTTTCATACTGTAAATATCCAAAAACGACTCACAGCTAATTGTGTTTATCTAGATATTTGGGTATTTTTTTATAATTATTGCTGTTTTTTTTGCCATTTTCTGCTTTTTTTTTTTTTTTTCGCCCGTTGGCAGCTTTGTGCATTGCTGGTTTTCAGTTTTTTTTTTGTTTTACCGCTTATTATCGTTTTACTTCAAAATTTTTACAGAATTTTTTATGTATAAAAGAAAAAAAAAGAGAATAAAATACGATTTGCCTACAGAGAAATTTGGGAGGATCGCGGCAAATAACTGTTTTGGTATTTTTTTTTTTTGGTTCTGTATTTTTCTATTTTCGATGGCAAAATATGTAAGATGTGTGTACATGACGTTCAATGTACGTCGCCTCTGCCCGTGTGCTGTTGTATGGTTGAAAAAAAAAAAAGTTGAATATACTTATGGAGTTTCGCGGTGTAACTTCATTGTGCAGAGTCTCGTATTCTGACTGAAACAAAGATTATGAGAAGGGGTGGGGGTCAGAGGTCGGCCGGCGACGGGTGATTTATATGGTAGCAAAATTCTGGGAGGCCAATAATGTGTGTGATTATTTTTTTATTATTATTTACAGTCACAGGAAAAGGAGTTTTGATATATGGCAGGAAAATCCATTGAGGCTGAGGGCTCTCAAGGGGCTTGAGGGCATTGTGGACTACTATGGGAGCTGGGAGGCAACCTTGGAGGTTGGGGCACTATGGAGAGTTGGTTGGTTTTAACAGCAGGTCGAGGATGGGGGGTGCAGTGTGGGAGCCTGAGTGGCTCTCTGGGGGGCGGGGGGGGGCACTGTGGGCCACTATGGGAGCTGGGAGGCACTGTGGAACACCATTGCAGGTTGGGGCACTATGGGGAGCTGGAATGCCCGCGTAAGACACTATGGGAGCTGGAAGGCCCGCGTAGGACACTATTGGCAGTTGGGGCACTATAGAGAGATGGTGGTTTTATCAGCGGGTCGAGGATGGGGGGGTGCAGTGTGGGAGGCTGAGGGCTCTTAGGAGGCAATCTTGGCCATTATGGGAGCTAGGAGGCACTGTGGGCCACTATGGGAGCTGTAAGGCCCTGTAGCAGTGGTCATCGCCTCCTGTCCTCAGGGCCCACTAACAGGCCAGATTTAATGCATTACCTTGGGAAGATGCAGACTATAATACTGCAATCACTGAGCAGAAAATGATATCACCTGTGATGTATTTCAGTCATCTTGCAAACCTGGCCTGTTAGTGGGCCCCAAGGACAGGGTTGATGACCACTGCCCTGTAGGACACTATGGGAGCTGGGAGGCACTATGGGAGCTGGAAGGCCCGCGTAGGACACTATGGGAGCTGGAAGGCCCCGCGTAGGACACTATGGGAGCTGGAAGGCTCGCTTATGACGCTATGGGAGCTGGAAGGCCCCGCGTAGGACACTATGGGAGCTGGAAGGCCCCGCGTAGGACACTATGGGAGCTGGAAGGCCCCGCGTAGGACACTATGGGAGCTGGAAGGCCCCGCGTAGGACACTATGGGAGCTGGAAGGCCCCGCGTAGGACACTATGGGAGCTGGAAGGCCCCGCGTAGGACACTATGGGAGCTGGAAGGCCCCGCGTAGGACACTATGGGAGCTGGAAGGCCCGCGTAGGACACTATGGGAGCTGGAAGGCCCGCGTAGGACACTGGGAGCTGGAATGCCCGCGTAGGACACTGGGAGCTGGAATGCCCGCGTAGGACACTATGGGAGCTGGAGTGCCCGCGTAGGACACTATGGAAGCTGGAAGACCCGCGTAGGACACTATTGGCAGTTGGGGCACTATGGAGAGCTGGTGGTGTTAACCAGATGGGGGGTGGCAGCTACAGGCTCAGTGACGTACCCCTTGCGCACCGCTCCCGCGACTACAGGACACAACGGATTGCGGTTGCCCGTACGCAGCCAATTTAATTGCATGATCATAATGTAAACAAAGCTGTTGTGCATTAATTCTTTCATAACCGCTGTTTCCTGTTCTGTGATTGGCCCACAGCTATCACATGGTACCTGGGCCAATCACAGCACCCTGTATCATGTGATTCGCCGTTGCCAATCACAGATCACTAGTAATCAAAGCTACAGGCTAAGTGATGTGCTGCTCTCGCAATCACAGGACACGGTGGATTGCGGTTGCCGGTACCCAGTCGCTTTCATTGGCCAGGGATCATGTGATCGCTATGCAATCACATGATCATAATGTCAAGCGTTTTTGAATGAATTTATTCATAACAACTGTGTTTCCTATGCTGTGATTAGCCCACAGCTATCACATGGTACCTAATTACAGCACACTGTACAGCTACAGGCTAAGAGGCGTACCCCTTTGCGCGCTGCTCCCGCGACCACAGGACACAGTGGAATGCGATGGCTGGTACCCAGCCACTTTCATTTGCCGGGGGGGTCATGCGATCGTATGATTACAGGAAAAGAGTCTGGAATTATGGCAGGAAAATCAGTTGCCGTCCCCCCGCAGTGTATGTAGCAGCTGCGGGCCAAGTCGCGTACCCCTTGCATGCCACGCCTGCGACCACAGCGGATTGCGTTTGCCGGTACCCAGCTGCTTTCATTGGCCAGGGAATTATGTGTTTGCTATGCGATCACAATGTCAACAAAGTTCTTGTGAATGAATGCGTTTCCTGTCCTGTGATTGGCCCACAGATATCACATGGTACCAGGGGGTGATCACAGCACCATGTATCGTGTGATTAGCTGTAGCCAATCACAGATCACTAGTGATCAAAGCTACAGGCTAAGCGATGTACCCCTTGCGTGCAGCTCCCGTGACCATAGCAGATTGCGGTTGCCGGTAACCAGCCACTTTCATTGGCCGTGGAATCGCGTGATCGCTATGCCATGACATGATGTCAACAAAACGGTTTTGAATTAATTCATTCAGAACCGCTGTGTTTCCTATGCCAAGATTGGCCCACAGCTATAACATGGTACCTCTGCCAATCACAGCACCCTGTACCATGTGATGAACTGTAGCCAATCACTAGTGATCACAATCCATTCATGACGGTTGAAAACATTGGGGTGGATTCAGGTAGGTGCGTGCAAAACTGCAGCGGCGTAACGAATGACATTTACGTTACGCCTCCGCAAGTTTTACGGGCAAGTGCTTGATTCACAAAGCACTTGCCTGTAAAGTTGCGGCGTAGCGTAAAAGGGGCCGGCGTAAGCGCGTGTAATTCAAATGATCCCGTAGGGGGCGTGGATTATTTAAATTAGACGCGTTCCCGCGCCGAACGTACTGCGCATGCGCCGTCCCTAAAATTTCTAGACGTGCATTGCGGTAATTGACGTCGCAAGGACGTCATTGGTATCGACGTGAACGTAAATGGCGTCCAGCGCCATTCACGGACGACTTACGCAAACGACGTAAAATTTTCAAATCGCGACGCGGGAACGACGTTCATACTTAACATTGGCTGCGCCTCCTAATAGCAGGAGCAGCCTTACGCCGAAAACTACGTACGCAAACAACGTAAAAAAACTACCGCCGGGCGCACATACGTTCGTGAATCGGCGTAAGTATGTAATTTGCATACTCTACGCTGACATCTATGGGAGCGCCACCTAGCGGCCAGCGTCAGAATGCACCCTAAGATATGACGGCGTAAGATACTTTTGCCAGTCGTATCTTAGGCTAAAGTCGGCGTATCTAGCTTTCTGAATACAGAAAGTAGATACGCCGGCGCTACTTAGCAATTACGCGGCGTATCTATGGATACGCCGGCGTAATTGCTCTCTGAATCTACCCCAATGTTGTTGCACTGATCTTTGTTACAGCAATCAAAGGGTTAGAACACGGGGTCACATGCATGTCAAGATCCAAACCACAAATTGTAGGGAAATATGGTGCCGGAATAATAACCACATCACATGCATACCTAAAGCACACAAAGAAATAAAGGGACTTTACTGGTACCAAGGTGAAGGATTTTAGAATATAACACAAGGGAAGACACAGTTGGTTAAAATACAAATAGCTTTATTTACAAAATACTAAAAATCACAATATTAACATTTGGAGGGGGTCATATATTGCCCCATAGTAATACTCCCTTTTCTTTAGAAAAGTTAACTGTACATACTGTTTACCTAAATCTTCGTAACAAGCACATAGGTCGACGCGTTTTGCAAAATTGCTTCCTCAGGACCCTTTGCGTACTTTGAGGAGGAACAACCCGGCTGAAGGAACCTATATTGGACACAACCTGAGATTCATTAAATGTATTAAGGTTTTGGTACGTTATGACTAATAGATGTTTCTTTAGCCAGGTTGCTTTTCCTTAGGACACGTGAAGGGTCCTGAGGAAGCAATTTTGCAAAACGTGTCAACCTAGCTATGTGCTTGTCAAGAAAATATATGTAAACCACTTGTAATATACCCTTTTTCTTTGAAAGAGTTAACTGAATTATGGGGCAATGTATGACACCACAATTTTAACATTTTGTAAATAAAGCTATTTGTGTTTTAACAAAGTGTGTCTTCCATTGGTACCAAGTCCCCCCCCCCCCCTTTTTTTTTCCTCCTCCCTTTTTTTGGTGGTGTGTTTTTTTTTTTTGTCGGTCAAGATCTAAACCACCTTTTTAATTTTAGCAAGAGTTCCTGGATCTCCTAGATCAGTGGTTCTCAATCTCAGTCCTCAAGTACCCCCAACGGGGCATGTTTTCAGGTTTTCTATGCACGGCTGCTTTTATATCTAAGGGATGTTCCCGAAACATGGCCTGTTGATGGTACTTGAAGACTGAGGTTGAGAACCACTGTCCTAGATAGTAAAAGCTCATAGGTACCTTGATGTTAGACACCATTGGACATCTCAGGAGGCCTGTCCAGGGAATACTCCTGCAATGGAGGAGGATCCATCTGTTCCGGGACTCCAGAATGTAGCCCAGGAGACATTCCTCAAACATGGGATATTTCTGAACATGGGAAGAGTGGTTCTTACCAGCCCCGGAACAAGAGGACTGGTGCGTTGTGTCAGGTAATGATCCAGAGCTGTTGGATTAACAATCTGTTCCGAGAATCCAGGAGATGTTTCTCAAAGACCAGATCTTTCTGAATATGGGAAGAGTAGTTCTTACTAGCCCCTGACCTGGAGGACTGATGCATTGGGCCAGGTAATGATCCTGTGCTGTAGGGGGAACCATCTGTTCTGGAAGTCCAGAATGTAGCCATGGGAATGTTCCTCAAAGACGGGATCTTTCTGAACATGGGAAGAGTAGTTCTTACTAGCCCCGGAACTGGAGGACTGATGCATTGGGCCAGGTAATGATCCTGTGCTGTAGGGGGAACCATCTGTTCTGGAAGTCCAGAATGTAGCCATGGGGATGTTCCTCAAAGACGGGATCATTCTAAACATGGGAAGAGTAGTTCTTACCAGCCCCGGAACAAGAGGACTGGTGCGTTGGGCCATGGAATGGTCCAGAGCTGTTGGATTAACGATCTGTTCCGGGAATCCAGAATGTAGCCCAGGAGATGTTTCTCAAAGACAAGATCTTTCTGAATATGGGAAGAATAGTTCTTACTAGCCCCGAAACTGCAGGACTGATGCATTGGACCAGGTAATGATCCTGGGATGTAGGGGGAACCATCTGTTCTAGGAATCCAGAATGTAGCCCAGGAGACGTTCTCCAAAGACCAAATCTTTCCAAACGTGGGAAGAGTCGTTCTTACTAGCCCCCCGGACGGGAGGACTGGTGCATTGGGCCAGGTATTGATCCTGCAATGTAGGAGGAACCTTCTGTTCTGGGAATCCAGAATGTAGCCCAAGAGATGTTCCTCTAAGACCAGATCTGGAGGACTGGTGCATTGGGCCAGATAATGGTCTCGGAATTATCCTGCTATGGAGGAGGGACCATCTGTTCCAGGAACCCAGAATGTAGCCCAGGAGACATTCTCCAAAAACTGGATCTTTCCAAACATGGGAAGAGTAGTCCCTACCAGCCCCAGAACGGGAGGACTGGTGCATTGAGCCAAGGAATCATCCTGCAGTGTAGGAGAAACCTTCTGTTGCGGGAATCCAGAATGTAGCCCAGGAGACATTCTCCAAAGACCACATTTTTTTTCTAAACGTGGGAAGTCGTTCTTACCAGTCCCCGAATGGGAGGACTGGTGCATTGGGCTGGGTAATGATCGTGGGATGTTGGCTGAACCATCTGTTACGGGACTCCAGAATGTAGCCCAGGAGACATTACTCTGGATCTTTCTGACCATGGGAAGAGTAGTTCTTACCAGCCCCAAAAAAGGAAGACTGGTGCATTGGGCCAGGTAATGATCTAGGGATCAGGGAATTATCCTGCTATGTAGTAGGGACCATCTGTCCCAGGATCCCAGAATGTAGCCCAGGAGACATTCCTCAGAGTCAGGATCTTTCCAAACATAGGAAGAGCAGTCCCAACCAGCCCCAGAACGGGAGGACTGGTGCATTGGGCCAGGTATTGATCCTGCAATGTAGGAGGAACCTTCTGTTCTGGGAATCCAGGATGTAGCCCAAGAGATGTTCCTCTAAGACCAGATCTTTCTGAATATGGGAAGAGTAGTTCTTACTAGCCCCAAAATAGGAAGGCTGGTGCATTGGGCCAGGTACTGATCTAGGGATCAGGTAATTATCCTGCTATGTAGGAGGGACAATTTGTTCCAGGAACCCAGAATGTAGCCCAGGAGACATTTCCCCAAAGACAGGGTTTTTCCAAACATGTGAAGAGTAGTCCCCCGACCAGCCCCAGAACGGGAGGACTGGTGCATTAAGCTAAGGAATGATCCTGCAACGTAGGAGGAACCTTCTGTTATGGGAACCCAGAATGTGGCTCAAAGGACATTCCTCACAGACAGGATCTCTCCAAACCCCAGAATTGGAGGACTGGTGCGATGAGCTATGACCTACCTGACTGTGAGATGTAGGTAAATGAGCCTGCTCGGGAGCTATATCCACAGAGAGAAGGGCCAAGTTAGTCCAAATAGAGATTGTAGAGCAGGGGGTGCCTTTTAAAGAGGGAGAACCTTCAACTCTATAGTAGAGAAGTGAGTAACTCGCTGACCAAGGGAAATGGGCAGAAGGGCTCAACTTTTTTGAGACCAGGACCCAGTAAATTCTTCCAAAACCTTCCATGCCCCAAAAGTATAAAATGTTTATACTCAAAAACAAAATGTATGTGAATGCATAACGTATTGAAATGATGAAAGACTTTGGATGTCACGGTGAGGATGGAAGAAGGTCGGAGACTCTACAACACTGTGGGACACTATTGGAGGTTGGGGCACTGTGGAGGGTTGGAGGTTCTGTAGCAGGCCGGGGATGGGAGTGGGAGGCTGAGGGATCTCAGGGGGCACTGTGGGCCACAATGGGAACTGGGAGGCACTGTGGGACACCATTGGAGTTGGGAGGCACTGTGGGCCACCATGGGAGCCAGGAGTCACTGTGGGACACCATTGGAGGTGGGAGGCACTGTGGGACACCATTGGAGGTGGGAGGCACTGTGGGACACCATTGGAGGCGGGAGGCACTGTGGGCCACCATGGGAGCTAGGAGGCACTGTGGGACACCATTGGAGGTGGGGGGCACTGTGGGCCACCATGGGAGCTAGGAGGTACTGTGGGACACCATTGGAGGTGGGAGGCACTGTGGGACACCATTGGAGGTGGGGGGCACTGTGGGCCACTATGGGAGCTAGGAGGCACTGTGGGACACCATTGGAGGTGGGAGGCACTGTGGGCCACCATGGGAGCTAGGAGGCACTGTGGGACACCATTGGAGGTGGGAGGCACTGTGGGACACCATTGGAGGGGGGAGGCACTGTGGGACACCATTGGAGGTTGGGGAGCGATAGAGTACTGGTGGTTCTAACAAGAGGCCAGGGATGCTGGGGGGGGGGGGGCAGTGTAGGAGAATGAGGGCTCTTAGGGGGCCACTTAGCTGGAAGGCACTATGGAGGGCTGGAGGTTCTTCAGCAGGCCAGGGATTGAAGAGGGCAGTGAGGGGGGCAGGCTTCTCAGGGGCCACTATGGGAGCTGGGAAGGCATTGTGGGATGCTATTGGAGGTTGAGGCACTATGGAGGGCTGGAGCTTCTAAAGCAAGCCGGGTATTTGGGAGGGGGGGGGGGCTGAGGACTCTCATCACTGTGCCAATAGGAGAAGAGAGCAGATTGACGGAGAGATGAGATCATTGGTCTGCTGGTTCTCCTCTCACTGTCCAATCACCAAGCTTGGTTGGGGTCAGGACAACCTGGGCTCAGAGGAAGTGGCTTGAATATTACCTGAAGTCAGACTGAGGACATCTAGTGAGAGAGAGAAAAAAGAAGACCTGGGGGGGGGATCTCTGAATTGAAGGTAAATATTGCGGCCAATGCCGGAGTTGTTTTATCTTTTTAAAAGGCCGATCGTTCGATCGTTTCTATCCTGTTATTTTTTTTTTGGAAGGAGTTCCCCTTTAAGGCTCCGATCCTCCAAACAAAGAAAAGTTTTGTCCGGAGTTTCCTTTTCGGAAGACGACGCTCTTTGTAGAAGGTGATGATGTCACTGTCCTGCGGTGTAGTTGGCGGTCTCTGCCACCAGGGGGTGATAGGAGGTCGAGTTTTCCATTCTCCCCTCCATAGTTAGTATTTCAGTAACCCAATCCCAGCGCTGAGGATGTGCCAGAAATTCTGCAGTAATTATACGGACCGTCCCGCTAATCCCATAATCCCGGGACATTAGGAATGCGTATTCTAGGAAAGTAACGCTAAAATAGGACCCACCGCCGCCTCCCCACCCCCACTCAATGGATGGAGATTGTGAATGGGCCCAGAGCGCTTAGAGGTGCAGAACTTCAACAATGGGCCGGATTCAGAAAGACTTACGACGGGCGTATCTGTAGATACGCCGCCGTAAGTCCGAATCCGCGCCGTCGCAACTTTAAGCGTATGCTCAAACTGAGATACGCTTAAATGTTGCCTAGATACGACCGACGTAAGTCTCCTACGCTGTCGTATCTTAACTTCGCCTATTTACGCTGGCCGCTAGGGGCCTGTACGCTGATTTACGCCTAGAATATGTAAATCAGCAAGATACGCCTATTCATGAACGTACGCCCGGCCGTCGCAGTACAGATACGCCGTTTACGTAAGGCTTTTTCCGGCTTAAAGTTACCCCTGCTATATGAGGCGCAGCCAATGTTAAGTATGGACGTTGGGCCAGCGTCGAATTTTCTGTCGATTACGTCGTTTGCGTAAGTCGTTCGCGAATAGGGCTGAGCGTCATTTACGTTCACGTCGAAAGCATTGGCTATTTGCGGGTTAATTTGGAGCATGCACACTGGGATACTTTCACGGACGGCGCATGCGCCGTTTGGAAAAAGTGTCATTTACGTGGGGGTCACAATACATTTACATAATACACGCCCACATCTTCCACATTTGAATTAGGCGGGCTTACGCCGGCCTATTTACGCTACGCTGCCACAATTTTGCTTTGCCTGTCAAAGTTGCGGTGGCGTAACGTAAATAGGATACGTTACGCCCGCACACAAATACGCGCTCCCTACCTGAATCTACCCCACAGTTTCCTAAGAGTGTTACTGTGTCTGTGATATTGTATCACATGACTGTGGGGGAGGGGACATTAGAGTGTAAGCTCCTCTGGTACAGAGACTGATGTGATTGGCTCAGTGTTCTCTGTACAGCACTACAGTATATGTCAGAGATATTACACGGATTACTTGTGATGATTTCTCTATGAATGGTGAGATCTTCCCCCCAGTGAAGGGCGAGATGCAAATTTTGCAATAAAGATTCTTTGTTCCCGTGAACAGGAAACCCCCGGGGGATCCGCCACACCCAGCACTGCCCCCCCCCCCCGCCACACCCAGCACTGCCCCCCGCCACACCCAGTACTTCCCCCAACCCGCCACACCCAGCACTGCCCCCCAACCCCCTCCCCACACCCTGTACTTCCCCCCTCCACACACCCAGCACTTCCCCCAACCCGCCACACCCAGCACTGCCCCCCAACCCCCTCCCCACACCCTGTACTTCCCCCCTCCACACACCCAGCACTTCCCCCAACCCGCCACACCCAGCACTGCCCCCCAACCCGCCACACCCAGCACTGCCCCCCAACCCGCCACACCCAGCACTGCCCCCCAACCCCCTCCCCACACCCTGTACTTCCCCCCTCCACACACCCAGCACTTCCCCCAACCCGCCACACCCAGCACTGCCCCCAACCCGCCACACCCAGCACTGCCCACCCCCCCCTCCCCACACCCTGCACTTCCCCCCTCCACACACCCAGAAATGCTCCCACCCGTCACACCCAGCACTGCCCAACCCCCCCTCCCCACACCCAGCACTGCCCCCCAACCCCCCCTCCTCCCCACACCCAGCACTGCCCCCCATCTCCACACCCAGCACTGCCCCCCTCCCAACACCCAGCACTGCCCCCCAACCCCCCCTCCTCCCCACACCCAGCACTGCCCCCCTTCTCCACACCCAGCACTGCCCCCCGCCACACCCAGCACTGCCCCCCTTCTCCACACCCAGCACTGCCCCCTCCCCAAAACCCAGCACCCAGCACTGCCCCCCTCCACACCCATCACTGCCCAACCCCCCCTCCTCCCCACACCCAGCACTGCCCCCCTTCTCCACACCCAGCACTGCCCCCCTTCTGCACACCCAGCACTGCCCCCCCTTCTCCACACCCAGCACTGCCCCCCAACCCGCCACACCCAGCACTGACCACCCCCCCTCCCCACACCCTGCATTTCCCCCCTCCCCACACCCTGCACTGCCCCCAACCCGCCACACCCAGCACTGCCCAACCCCCCCTCCCCACACCCAGCACTAGATCTACTGAGTACTGCCAAAGCCACTGCTAGATCACCTGCTAGATCTACTGCCGGAACCACTGCAGAAGAAAGAGAAATAATAGAGATCACCCGATGATCCCCGCTTCCAGTGACGCCGTCCTCCCTTCCGTCTTGCACAGTTGTAGCGGCTCCTCTGGTCTGAAATGGTCTCTGATTTTACCGCACACTCTGAGCTCCTCACAATGTGCATTAGAAGCTACATCTAGATAGATCCCGCCTCATTTCCTGTCTGGAGAACATTTAAGCATCACCCAGCCCTTTCCATCTGTTTTCTCTTTTTCTTTTCTCTCTCTCCGACCTTCTTTCCTTTCTCCCTTCCATATCTTTCTTTCCTATCCCGGGCTCCGGATCATACGAATCTGTCCTTCCTCAGATATCAGAGAAACCTTCCCATGTGCTTTCCACATTCCGCCCCCCAGAATCGTCTCCCGTAGACAGCTGCCAGCTTTGCCCGATTTATTAACGCGCCCTCGGCCCACTTTTTCTTCTTGTGGGGGGGGTGGGGGGGGTTGTCACAGGATTTGTCTTCAATCTGGGGGCATCTCGTGGCATGTACCGGAGCCCACCCGGAGATAAATGCAAACAAATGCCGTCAGAAGGGCCCGGGCGCAGCTGTTGTCACGCCATGCTGGATAAACTGTAAATCCGAGGTCTCAAATTCCTCCTCCGGCCCGCTATTCACAGCCACCTGTTCCCTCTCGCCCTCCGCGCTCAATCACGTTCGACTGGCAGGGATTCCGTATGAGGGCCGACAGGAGCCGGATCATCGCAAAATTAATCAATGAGCGCGGCCCGCCTTGTTTTACAGGGACAGATGTCACCATCGGGATCGACTTACCCTGAAGGGCCTCGGGCACCGGCCCGGGGGGGGGGGGGGGGAGAAGATTGAGACCCTCCATTTATACAAGGCCATGCTGCTCATACTTTAGATCATGGGGTACTCAACCTGTGGCCCTCCAGCTGCTGTGAAACTACAAGTCCCATCGTGCCTCTGCCTTTGGGAGTCATGCCCTGCAATGCCTCATGGGACATGTAGTCCTGAAACAACCAGAGGGCCACATGTTGGGTACCCATTCTTTAGACCAGGGGTCTCCAAACTTTCTAAACAAAGGTCCAGATTACCAGGGGCGGACTGACAACTCATGGGGCCCCCGGGCAATTGAAGATTATGGGGCCCCTGGGCTTACAGATGGCCACCACGCCAGGAGGCAGCGCAGCTAAAATCTCAGGATTTTCACATCAAAAGCATGTCGGTTTCGGACATATCAGGGACAGATGTAAAAAAAAACACATATTTCTACATACTGTCCCTAGTTTTACTGAGCCTGGCATCCCTAAAGGGGCCCCCTGGTGGCATGGGGCCCTCGGGAAGTGCCCGAGAGTGCCAATGGTCAGTCCGCCCCTGTGATTACTGTTCTTCAGACTTAACGGGGGCCGGACTGTGGCCATCGGGGGTAGAGAAGGTCCCGATTATCAGTGGGAATAAACAATGCCCCATCTTTGGTGTCAGTGGGAGGAAACATGCCCCGTCATTGGTGTCATTAACCACTTAGGGACCGCCTAACGCTGATATACGTCGGCAGAATGGCACAATCACTTACAGGTACGTCGCCTTTAAGAGCCCAGCCGTGGGTTGCGCGCGCGCACGCACCGCCGGCGAGCGCACGCGACCTGTTCTGAAGCTCGGTGACCGCGCCCGCGGGACCCGCGGACCCGAACGCTGCCGGTGTCCCGCGATCGGTCACAGGAGCTGAAGAACGGGGAGAGGTGAGTGTAAACTCAGCTTCCCCGTTCTTCACTGTGGCAGTTTCACTGATCGTCTGTTCCCTGATATATGGAAAAGACGATCAATGACGTCACACATCCAGCCCCGCCCCCCTACAGTTAGAAACACAATTGAGGTCACACTTAACCCCTACAGCGCCCCCTAGTGGTTAACTCCTAATCTGCAATGGTCATTTTCACAGTAGTCAGTGCATTTTTATAGCACTTTTCGCTGTGAAAATGACAATGGTCCCAAAAATGTGTCCGATGTGTCCGCCATAATGTCGCAGTCACGAAAAAAATCGCTGATCGCCGCCATTACTAGTAAAAAAAAAAAAAAATGATTAATAAAAATTACATAAAACTATCCCCTATTTTGTAAACGCTATAAATTTTGCGCAAAGCAATCGATAAACGCTTATTGCGATTTTTTTTTACCAAAAATAGGTAGAAGAATACGTATCGGCCTAAACTGAGGAAAAATTATGTTTTTTTATATATTTTTTGGGGATATTTATTATAGCAAAAAGTAAAAAATATTGCATTTTTTTCAAAATTGTCGCTCTATTTTTGTTTATAGCGCAAAAAATAAAAACCGCAGAGGTGATCAAATACCACCAAAAGAAAGCTCTATTTTTGGGCAAAAAAGGACGCCAATTTTGTTTGGGAGCCACGTCGCACGACCGCGCAACTGTCAGTTAAAGTGACGCCGTGCGGAATCGCAAAAACTGGCCGGGTCCTTGACCTGCATAATGGTCCGGGGCTTAAGTGGTTAAGCCCCATTGCTGGTGTCATTGGTGTTATTGCGAGGAATTGTGTCCCATCGTTCGTCTCATTGCGAGGAATTGCGCACCATCATTGGTATCAGTGGGTCGAATTATCTCCCATTGTTGGTATTAGTGTTTGAAAATAGGGCCCCAAGGGCCGGATCAAAGCAAGCAAAGGGCCGCATCTGGCCCCCGGGCCGCAGTTTGGAGACCACTGCTTTAGACGATGGTCCCTCAACATGTCAAGAGTATCTAAACCCAAGACTAAAAATGTCCTACTAATGCTTGGATGTGGGGGCTGCATTCGTTTTCACTCATCTGGATTTTTTTTCACATGATGATTCTGCCACTTTCTGTCCTAGGGTGGCAACGCTCACTTACTGCACTGTATCTATGGAGTAGCAGCATGGTCATCCAAGGGTTAAAAAAAAAAGCAGCATCATCTGTGACGTCATCATTCTTGTATGTGCTTCTTGATTGGTGTCTTGTGTTACTCTTCAGCCATATCCACCGTGCCGATTCCCTTCCAGGCCCTCTGCTGCTTTCATTGGCTCTTGAAATGGGGGGCGGACCTAGCCCATCTGATCTGGGGGGGTGCAGAAGTCCCTAACAGTCTGACAAAGATGCAGGGAGCCCCTATGCCCCTTTACATTAGTTGCCCCATCAGAGTGCCCCCCTTACATCAGTTTCCCCATCAGAGTGCCCCCCTTACATCAATTTCCCACATCAGAGTGACCCTTTACATCAGTTGCCCCATCAGAGTGCCCCCTTACATCAGTTTCCTCCATCAGAGTGCCCCCTTACATCAGTTTCCTCCATCAGAGTGCCCCCTTACATCAATTACCCCATCAGTTTCCCCATCAAAGTCCCCCCTTAAATAAAACTCCCCCATCAGAGTGGCCCCTTACATCAATTTCCCCCATCAGAGTGCCTCCTTACATCAGTTGCCCATCAGCATGCCCCTTAAACCAATTTCCCCCATCAGAGTGCCCCCTTAACATCAGTTGCCCTCAAAGTGACCCCTTACATCAGTTTCCCCCATCAGAGTGCCCCTTACATCCGATTACCCCCTCTACATCAGTTGCCCCATCAGAGTGCCCCTTAAATCAATTTCCCCCATCAGAGTTCCCCCCTTACATCAGTTGGCCTCATCAAAGTGACCCCTTACATCAGTTTCCCCATCAGAGTGCCCCCTTACATCCATTGCCCCCATCAGAGTGCCCCTTTACATCAATTACCCTCATAAATCAGTTGCCCCATCAGAGTGCCCCTTTACATTAGTTGCCCCATCAGAGTGGCTCCTTACATCAGTTGCCTTCATCAAAGTGCCCCCTTACATCAATTTCCCCATCAGAGTGCCCCCCTACATCAATTGCCCCATCAGAGTGCTCCCTTACATCAATTTCCCCCATCAGTTGCCCCATCAAAGTCCCCCCTTAAATCAACTTCCCCCATCAGAGTGCCCCCTTACATCAATTTCCCCATCAGAGTGCCCCCCTACATCAATTGCCCCCATCAGAGTGCCCCCTTAAATCAGTTCCCCTATCAGAGTGCCCCCTACATCAGCTGCCCCATCAGAGTGCTCCCTTACATCAATTTCCCCCATCAGAGTGCCTCCTTACATCAGTTGCCCATCAGCATGCCCCTTAAACCAATTTCCCCCATCAGAGTGCCCCTTTACACCAGTTGCCCCATCAGAGTGGCCCCTTACATCAGTTTCCCCCATCAGAGTGCCCCTTACATCAGATTACCCCCTCTACATCAGTTGCCCCATCAGAGTGCCCCTTAAATCAATTTCCCCCATCAGAGTGGCCCCTTACATCAGTTGGCCTCATCAAAGTGACCCCTTACATCAGTTTCCCCATCAGAGTGCCCCCTTACATCCATTGCCCCCATCAGAGTGCCCCCTTACATCCATTGCCCCCATCAGAGTGCCCCCTTACATCAATTTCCCCATCAGAGTGCCCCCTTACATCAATTTCCCCCATCAGAGTGCCCCCTTACATCAGTTGCCCCATCAGAGTGCCCCTTTACATCAGTTGCCCCATCAGAGTGGCTCCTTACATCAGTTTCCCTCATCAAAGTGACCCCTTACATCAATTACCCCCAACAGAGTGCCCCCTTACATACATTTCTTTCCCCATCAGAGTGCCCCCTACATCAATTGCCCCATCAGAGTGGCCCCTTTACATCAGTTGCCCCATCAGAGTGGCTCCTTACATCAGTTGCCCTCATCAAAGTGACCCCTTACATCAATTTCCCCATCAGAGTGCCCCCCCTACATCAATTGCCCCCATCCGAGTCCCCCATTAAATCAGTTGCCCCATCAAAATGCCCCTTACATCAGTTGCCCTCATCAAAGTGACCCCTTACATCAGTTGCCCTCATCAAAGTGACCCCTTACATCAGTTGCCCCATCAGAGTGCCCCTTACATCAATTTCCCCATCAGAGTTCCCCCATCAGAGTGCCCCCTTACATCAATTTCGCCCCATCAGAGTGCCCCCTTACATCAATTTCGCCCCATCAGAGTGCCCCTTTACATCAGTTGCCCCCATCAAAGTGACCCCTTAGATCAGTTGCCCCATCAGAGTGCCCCCCTACATCAATTGCCCCATCAGAGTGCCCCCCTACATTAATTGCCTCCATCAGAGACCCACTGCTATCCAAAGTGAGTCCTATCTTCCTGACAAACCCTCTTCTAATGCGGGGAGTGCAGCGTTGGCCAAGAGTCCCACCTTCCTGACAAACTTTTCTCCTATTGCAGATGGTGCAGAGTCGGCCTGTCCTCACCTGTACTTGGCCTGTACTCGACCTGTACTCGGCCTGTACTCACCTGTACTCGGCCTGTACTCACCTGTACTCAGCCTGTACTCGGCCTGTACTCAGCCTGTACTCACCTGTACTTGGCCTGTACTCACCTGTACTCGGCCTGTACTCACCTGTACTCGGCCTGTACTCACCTGTACTCGGCCTGTCCTCACCTGTACTTGGCCTGTACTCGACCTGTACTCGGCCTGTACTCACCTGTACTCGGCCTGTACTCGGCCTGTACTCAGCCTGTACTCGGCCTGTACTCAGCCTGTACTCGGCCTGTACTCACCTGTACTTGGCCTGTACTCACCTGTACTCGGCCTGTACTCACCTGTACTCGGCCTGTACTCACCTGTGCTCGGCCTGTACTCACCTGTGCTCACCTGTACTCGGCCTGTACTCACCTGTGCTCACCTGTACTCGGCCTGTACTCGGCCTGTACTCACCTGTACTCGGCCTGTACTCACCTGTACTCACCTGTCCTTCCCCTTTGCAGCTTGGCATGTTTGCCCTGGGCTCTAGATGAACGTGTCCCAGTGTTCTGTCGAATAGTGCCCGTTGCCGCTCAGCTGGACTGACGTGCCAGGGGGGCGCATGCACACATTGTAGGAGGTATCTCTCGAGGGGAGATACCATTTCACAGGCACAATTGAAACCTATACAAACAGTGGGGGGGGGGGAGAGACCATAGTTCTTACATTGTCCATCGCCGTTAGCCGCCCTCCAGCAGCAGCGATGCACAACCTGAGAACTACGGTGTCCCCCCCCCCCCGCTGTTTGTATAGGTTTACATTGTGCCTTTGAAATGGTATCTCCCATCTTACGATGTGCGCATGCGCCTTTGCTACGTCAGCCAAGGGAAAACAGCGGTTGTGCTATGACGTTAGGCGCGCATGCGCCGTTCGTCCTGGGCACTATTCGATGGGGGGGCACTTTGACAGAACACCGCCACGGTCTATAGGACAGAAACAAAACCCCTGTTGGGTTATATTTTGTGCCATGTGTGTCCCATTAGGGAGATTTCTCTTTACTTCCTGTCTTATACAGACAACAGCGACTTTGTTAAACGTTTCTCACGCTTAGGGCAGCCCTTTGAAATTAAGGGGGTTCCCCTAGACGCAGCTCATGGGGACCTGCTGAAAATACGCAGAAATGAGCGTGCACTCTGTCGTTTCCTGGTGTGAGCCAATCCCGACTCCACCCAAAACTACAAAAAATATATATATAAGATTTGGATTCAGCCTTTGTGGTCTGGGTACCCTGCGGGGGGACGAAGGGGCCCTTTGTCTGTATACTTTGTGCTGGTTAAAGAGCGTTTTCAGGGCTGTCTTAAAGCATGGGCAACCCTGGGCACTGCCCGGGGGCCCCAGGTGCATGGGGGGCCCCCCCATAATAAATCTCTCATTACATCACACTTGCCAACGGTTGGGCAGCATCCCGGACTCTGTACTGTGCCGTTCCACTCCCCCCTCCCCCCCCCCCTTTTCTGTTGATTAGTCTATGATTTATGGCATGTTTTAAAAAATGTATTGAAATTACGAATTAATGTATATATTTAATTCCATCAACTGAAATTCTTGAGGGCAGGTGCATAAAATTGGGTCAGGCTGGTAGGGGTTCCAGTGCACAGAGGCGGCTCTTTAATTAGGCAGTCGCCTAAGGCCTCGCACTCACAGGGGCCTCGCGGACCGCCTAACTTGCCAATGCATTACCCCAGTTTTGAGGGACAGGGGACCTTAACGCTACTGTGCTCAGGCAGCATTATGAGCCATGACTCAGGAGCGGGGCCACCAGCGTCCCTAACAACCAGTGAATATCGGCGACACCACCCCTTGTGACGTCAATGACCCAGCATGCCCTCAGATAGTGTCGTCACAAGGGGCGGGTTCACCAGGTGACATCACCGGGTGGCCCCCGCCCCTTAGTTATTAAAGAGCAGGATCTGGGGGCCAACTTGTTAAAGGGGGCTTCCAGATTCCGATAAGCCCCCTGCCCGCAGACCCCCACAGCCACCGGCCAGGGTTGTGGGGAAGAGGCTCTTGTCCTTGAATTATTTTTCCCATCATGGGTGTGAGATGGGGGCCCCATGTCAAGTTTTGCCTAAGGCCTTACAAAACCATAGAGCCGCCTCTGCCAGTGCATTACTTTGCCCAGGGGCCCATGATGGCGTTAAGACAGCCCTGAGCATGTTAATGGAAAGATGTCAGCTGTGCCTGGCAGTGGCGGTGCGTCCATAAAGGGCGCCCTCTCTCTCCTGCACCGCTCTAATCGCCATAGATAGATTCATGCATTGCACGAATCTATCTATGGTTGCTGCTGACACCCTCTATTCAGGTGCCCGGCCCATTTTTTTAGGCGCCGGCCATCTGAATTACAGCGGCGGGGGGGGTGTTTTTTTTAGAAGCACCCGATTAGAGCCGTAGGCTCTAATAGGCGCCCAAAAATGTGAACAGCGGGTGCCATGCTGGGCGTTTGCTGATCACTCAGCTGTGTGTTAACAAAGAGAAGGTATTTGCTTTGCGAACACTGAATCCGCCTCTTAGCCAATCAGGTTGCCGGGTCTATTACCGGTCACCTGATTGGCTGAAACGTCAGGCGCTGTGATTGGATGCCTGAGAGAGGACGGAAGAAGACATCGAGGACGTGCAGGAGACCGCCGCTGACCCACCCTGAGACACAAGTAAGTGCCGGGCAGCATCTGATGGGGCACAGTGGCGGCAATTGATGGGCACAGTGGCTGCATTTGATGGGCACAGTGGCAGCATCTAATGGAGCACAGTGGCGGTAATTTATGGGTACAGTGGCTGCGTTTGATGGGCACACTGGCAGCATGTGATGGGGCACAATGGTGGCAATTGATGGGTACAGTGGCAGCAATTGATGGGCACAGTGGCAGCAATTGATGGGCACAGTGGCAGCATTTGATGGGGCACAATGGCTGCATTTGATGGGGCACAATGGCTGCATTTGATGGGGCACAATGGCTGCATTTGATGGGGCACAATGGCTGCGTTTGATGGGGCACAATGGCTGCGTTTGATGGGGCACAATGGCTGCGTTTGATGGGGCACAGTGGCTGCGTTTGATGGGGCACAGTGGCTGCGTTTGATGGGGCACAGTGGCTGCGTTTGATGGGGCACAGTGGCATCTGATTGGGCACAATGGCTGCATTTGATGGGCACAGTGGCTGCGTTTGATGGGGCACAGTGGCTGCAGGCTGGTGCCTGGTAAGGTCTATGCCAGAGCAGAAATCCAACAGATAAGAGTATGGAGATGGGGGACCCGCACTTACATAGCACCAGGGGCCCCAGGACAGACTTAATTTGCCCCCCTGGGAATCAGGTTGCCACCTCAACCCTTTAAACCCGAACACATAATAATGACACGGGTCCTGTGGCTGATTAAGGTGGTAATTAGACTCACTTGGTGCCTTATCTGTAATAAATCAGCCTCAGGACCCGTGTAATTCATATGTGTTTAAAGGGATGAGGTGGCAACCTTACCAGGGATCCAGGCTTTTCCTTCTAGAAGAAGGCGGCATTGGCCATAGTAAAGACTGGCAGGGTGAGGGTTAACATCCTAAAACTGAAGGGGCCCTCCGCCTCCTCCTCCTCCCAGCTTGGGGGACATTCCTGAGGACGGGATTCTGCATCCTCTCTGCTTCCAATCACGGCATCCAGCAGATGCTCAGAGTGTGTGAGGATAACTTATTACAGATTGGGGTGTCTGGGGGGGGGGGGGTAATGGATCTCTGTCACCGGGGGGGGGGGGGGGTATGGGCAGACATGCAGTCACCATCCGCCATATGGCTAACAGGGCAACCATGTGGATGCATCTCCCACCGGATTATTTAAAGAAAAACTCAGAGTAAACGTAAAATACGCCCTTCAGTCCTGTCCTGAGGCATCACTGGCATTAAATCTCCAAATTTCCTCCCTACAAGTCCCAACGGCCAATCAGGTTCTATCTTTCTGCACGATGCTGTTGGTCCAACATGTTTCAGGTCCTGGGGGGGGGAATGTCTGTACTGGTCAAATGTTTCTCATTGATTTATAACAGAAGACATCGCATTTGGCCACTAGATGGCGCTTGGCATCAAATTACTTTCCTATGATATGTAGCACCATTTACTACCACTAGATGGCACTTAGTATCAAGTTACATACCTATGATATGTACCACCATATTTGGCCACTAAATGGCGTTTGGATTCAAACAACTTTCCTATAATATGTAGCACCATGTACTAAAATATTTGGCCACTAGATGGCACCTAGTATCAAATTACTTTCCTATTATATGTAGCACCATTTAGTGGCCAAATATGGTAGTAGATGGTGCTACACATTAAAGGAAAGTGGCAAAATATGGCGGTAGTATCGAATTACTGTCCTATGATATGTAGCACCGTCTACCACCATATTTGGCCACTAGTTGGCACAAAGTATCAAGTTACATTCCTATGATATGTAGCACCATATTGGGGCACTATATGGCGCTACATATCATTGCAAAGTAATTTGATATTAGGTGTCCAAATATCATAGGAAAGTAATTTAAAACTACTACCATATTTGGACACCTAATATCAAATTAATTTCCAATGATATGTAGCACCATATAGTGCCCCAATATGGTGCTACATATCATAGGAATGTAACTTGATACTTTGTGCCAACTAGTGGCCAAATATGGTGGTAGACGGTGCTACATATCATAGGAAAGTAATTTGATACTACCACCACCATCTACCACCAAATTTGGCCACTTGGTATCAAATTACATTCCTATATGTAGCACTATTTATTACCATATTTGGCCACTAGGTCACACTTCGTATCAAATTACTTTCCTGTGATATGTAGCCCCATCTACCACCATATTTGGCCACTTGGTGCTACATATAGGAATGTAATTTGATACCAAGTGGCCAAATATGGTGGTAGATGGGGCTACATATCATAGGAAAGTAATTTGATGCCAAGCGCCATCTAGTGGTCAAATACGGTAGTAAAGGGTGCTACATATAGGAATGTAATTTGATACCATTTACTACCGTATTTGGCCACTAGGTCACACTTCGTATCAAATTACTTTCCTGTGATATGTAGTACCATTTAGCATTATTTTGGGGGCACTTAGATGGCAATACATATCATAGGAAAGTAATTTGATACTTCTCACCAAATATGGTGCTACATATAGGAATGTAATTTGATACTACCACCATATTTGGCCACTAGATGGCATTTAAATTCAAATGACTTTCCTATAATATGTAGCACCATCTACTAACATATTTGGCCACTAGATGGCAATTTGTATCAAATTACTTTTACTTTCCTATGATATGTAGCACCATCTAGGAGGCCAAATATGGTAGTAGATGGTACTACATATTATAGGAAAGTAATTTGAATCTAAATACCATCTAGTGGCCAAAAATGGTGGTAGTATCGAATTACTTTCCTATGATATGTAGATGGCACTTAGTATCAAATTACTTTCCTATGATATGTAGATGGAACTTAGTATCAAATTACTTTCCTATACGTAGCACAGTCTACCACCGTATTTGGCCACTAGATGGCACTTTGTATCAGGTTACATTCCTATGATATGGTGGTAGCTGGTGCTAAATGTTTGACCACTAGATGGCACTTTATATCAAATTGCATTCCTATGATATGTATGGCGCTAGGTATCGAATTACTTTCCTATGATATGTAGCGCCATCTACTGCCATATTTGGCCTCTAGATGGTGCCAGGTATCAAACGACATTCCTATGATATGTAGCACCATCTACTACCATATATCATAGGAAATTTATTTGATACTTATCGCCATCTAGCATCATATTTGGCCATTGGATGTCGCCAACTATAAAAAATGAACTTCTACGTTGCTTCACAACATCTAGCATCACATGTGGCCACTAGATGGAGCCAATAGAGGAATTTCCTCTGATCTTTAGCACCATCTAGTGGTCAAAATGTGGTTCTTCCCAATCAATGAAAAATAAAAAAATAAAAAAATAAAAACATTCGAGTAGCACTGGAACTAGCCCAACAACATTTTTTTTTTTGGTCCCCATTTGCACAGAATGAATGTACATGTACTGGGCGAATTGCTATGGAAATTTGTGGACAGGGTCTTGGGAGTAAAGGCAGCAGCCTTGCTTTGCCGAGAAACAAACAAACAAAAAAAACAACGTATGCATTTGTAGAAGGGGAAGGGGAGGGATGGGCAACGTTCTGTACTCCAGCACGAAGTGCTGGCAATGCAGCTTGGAAGAGTCTCCGCCCACTTTTCTATAAAAACGGACTCCACTTCTCAGGTCAGATTCTGATGGTTTTACAGCTTTGGCAAAGAGAGGCGGAGCCAAAAAAAAAGTGAGGCAACCGGTCAATAGCATGAATATCAATAGGAGGTCTGAGAGGGTGGTGCTGAAAAGCCGAGGACTTGGCCACCCCCCGGTCCCCTAAACATGAAATAAGAGCTGGTGCATTGCGATTTTAACATGTTTAAATTTTTTTTAACACAAAAACAAACCGCTAAACTTTTTATAAACAAATAAACATTTCATACAGGATAAAGAAATGCCCAGAGCACTATGGGTTATCCAAAGGAAGGCCCGACAGGAGCCATTTGCCTTCAAACTCTTTCTTCTCTAATTGAAGTTCCATACAGCCTGTGTGAACAGAGGAGGCGGAAGGGAGAGGAGCCCACTCAGCAAAGCAGTCAAGGTTAGCCAGGTAAGCAAGTGAAAAGTAACCCAGAGAGCCCCCTGCTGTCTTTACAAATATATTTTTTTTTCCCCCCCATTTAAGTGATGTAAAATGTTGCAAACATTTGTTATCCCCCCCAAGAAGAATAAAAGGAAGTCAATATTTACAAACGTTCTTGACCCCTCGGCCATCACACCGCTCCATAAAAACAGAAATTCCTAGAAAAGGAGCATTTTTTCCTGCAATGGCCATTCAGGCATCACCCCCTCCCCCCACCCTAGACATACACATGAGCACCATAATACTGAAGATGCCCATGGCTCCTCCCACCTACTTTGTACCATTCACCTCACTGGTGATGGACACCCCATTTCCTTTTTTATAAGCCCACCATGACCTCTTCCAACGGCCGGAGCACTTTTACTGCCAGCCTCATTTCAGGCTTCAGCTGGTGTGGCGTCTCTGTATAGAAGATCTCAGGTGATTGGTCAGACTTAAAAGAGATTTCATGGTGAAGGATACAGAAAAAAATAACGCCCTTCAGTTCTGTTATTCATTCGATTTGTTTTGCTCTCTCCATTGGGTTACAATGTAGCTACTGTATGGTGAAAATGGAACATTGTATCTTCATTCCCACATTGTATTCCAATTATTTCCGGCCTCCCCCTGATCTGAACCATCTTGAAGTTTGTAACCTTACTCTGAAGATCCCACACATTGGACTTCCTGGAAGTCTGCGCCACGTAGTCATTGTGCCCTGTGAGCGGGCATTGCTGTGTCACACCCTTCACAGAGCCCGCCTTCTGAGAGGAGGCGGGGCCAGTACAGGAATCCGTGAGGTACCTTGGGACATGTAGTCCTTAGAAATCAGGAACGTGCGGCGAGGTCAGTGGCTGGTGAGCAGGGCCGGTGCAAGGGTTTTTGCCAACTCAGGCGAAAGTGCATTTTGCTGCCCCCCCCACCCGGCACGCACAGGTCATGGCACACGACATTGAGGCACATCGTGGCACAGCGTTTACCTGGCAGGCAGTATGCAGGAACGATCTGTGATAAGTTCTCTCATGTCACACTGCTCCCCGGCGGCCTCTCCTCTCGTGTATCCCAGATGTCACAAGCAAATGGGGATGGACGAGAAGAGAGGAGGGGCCGCCGGGGAGCAGCGTGACATGAGAGAGAACTTATCACACACACTGCCAGTGTGGCTGCAGCGCTCCCCTCCCTCCCTCCTCCTTTCACACACAGCAGGCATCTCCCGCTGTGTGTTTTGGAGCTTAGTGTGTTAACTTTGGCCGCGCTGTGAGAAAAGTCCCGCCCTCCTCCTAGATCAGCTTGTGTGATAGGCAGAACAATGTGTCCATCACACAGGCTGATTTAGGAGGAGGGCGGGACTTTTCTCACAGCGCAGCCAAAGTTAAGTCCCGCCCTCCTCCTAAATCAGCCTGTGTGATGGACACATTGTTCTGCCTATCACACGAGCTGATCTAGGAGGAGGGTGGGACTTTTCTCACAGCGCGGCCAAAGTTAAGTCCCGCCCTCCTCCTAAATCAGCCTGTGTGATGGACACATTGTTCTGCCTATCACACAAGCTGATCTAGGAGGAGGGCGGGACTTTTCTCACAGCGTGGCCAAAGTTAACACACTAAGCTCCAAAACACACAGCGGGAGATGCCTGCTGTGTGTAATCCTGGGACGAGAGAGAGACACCGACAGTGACACCGTCAATTTTCTGCCCTGTTCCCTGGCGCCGTAAAGCAAGTGCCCATGTTGCCTTGCGCTAGCGCCGGCCCTGCTGGTGAGGCACTGGCTAGTCCTGTAGGTGATTGCAGCTCTACTAATTAAACAAAAAAAACAAAAAAAACACCCTTTTTGTTGATGTTGGAAACAATATTACTAGCAAAGATGACAAAAAATTTTTTTTAAATTCGTAAATTTTTTTCCCCCCTAAAAAAAAAAAAAGCGTTTGAAAAAAATCGACCACTAATTTATTCCCTAGGGTGTCTGCTAAAAAAAAAAAAAAAAGTAATTTTTTAGCAAAAATATATCTCTCTAAAAATGTTTGCGGGTTCTGAGTAATTTTTTTTTACAAATATATAATAACTTTTTTTCTACATATATATATACTTTTTTTGTAAAAAAAAATTCTCAGAACCCGCAAACATTAATAAAAATGTATATATATATATATATATATATATATATATATATATATATATATATATATATATATATATATATATATATATATATATATATATATATATATATATATATATTTTATATATATATATTTTATATATATATATATATATATATATATATATATATATATATATATATATATATATATATATATATATATATATATAAATATATAAATATAAATATAAATATATATATATATATATATATATATAATTCTTTTTTGCTATATACAAGTAATTTTTTTGCAAAAAATTTTAATTAAAATTTTTGCCAAAAAGAAAAAAATTACTAAAATGGGGTACTGAACAATATATACATAGAAAAAAAAATGGGGGTTCTGGAAATTTGTTTAAAAAAAAAATATGTTTTTTGTAAAAAAATTACTCAGAACCTGCAAACTTTTATTAATATTTTTTGCTAAAAAAAATATTATAAAATAAAATATTAAAAAAATATTTAAATTTTTTGCTAAAAAATTACTTGTATATAGCAAAAAAGAATTATATATATATATATATATATATATATATATATATATATATATATATATATATATATATATATATATATATATATATATATATATATATATATATATAATATATATATATATAATTCTTTTTTGCTATATACAAGTAATTTTTTAGCAAAAAAATTTAATATTTTTTTAATATTTTATAATATTTTTTTAGCAAAAAATAATAATAAAAGTTTGCAGGTTCTGAGTAATTATTTTTTTACAAAAAACATATATAATTTTTTTTTTAAAAAAAATTCCAGAACCCCCATTTTGTTTTCTATGTATATATTGTTCAGTACCCCATTTTAGTAATTTTTTTCTTTTTGGCAAAAAAATTTAAATATATATCTCTAGCAATCCCTGAACAGCAGAGCTCAGATGTAACAGACATCTGTTGGGAGAACCCCCAAGTGATTTATTTTTTATTAGTTTACAGGAAGTCATCACCTTTACTCCACTCCACTGACCGATGTAAAAAGGATAATCCAACACAATTTTTTTTTCTTACAAACATCTTTATCTGGTTTTGTAAGAATTAAAAAAAAATAAAAAAAGGCAAATAGTTTATATTAAAATATTAACACAAAATAATTACATTCCATTTCCTCCCATGTTGTAGATTTCTGTGTTGGAAAAAAAAAAAAAAAAAAGTGTGTTGAGTAAGAATTGGTTGCGATTATTGGATACGAAACCCAGAAGAAGAAACGGGCAAACTTTTCTGAAGTTTGGCAAATAAAAAAATAAAATAAGGCAACAGAGCGATTGGCAATAAACCAGAAAAAAAAAAAATAGATAAAACCAGAAGTCTGTAGAATGGGAACATTTATGGTGGGAGGTGCCCATGACGGGCAGATGTAGGATAAATGGTCTGGAGATCTATTGTGAATTGGAGATCTTCCGGGTCTCAGGTCCGTTTCATGGTGGACATCCCGTTACAAAAGAAATTATCTGAAGGTCCTTCTCTAGGTCATGGTTGACCTCGTAGTAGTTGGTCGCATTCCGCGAGACTTGTCCTGTAATGTTGACAGTTTTGTCGCTTCTCTAGTTCCGTTGATGCTCAGGAAGATACTCCAGAATTTTCCCGGAGAGGACAACTCGTTTGCCAGAGGCAGGAAAGAGGCCATCTACAGGGAACAATTAACCCTGAACAGACTCCTCTAAAAAACGGAAATTGCACTTGGAAAATAAGTGAAGCAGCTAGCGCATCAATATAAAATGTATAAAAAAAAAAACCACACACAGTCCAGCGCTAATGCAAGCAATAACCGACAACATAAATCAAAATTTCGGATGTCAGTTGTGACAAAACGCGTAGGGCGGAGCCAACACTCATGACTGGTGTTTACTAGATAAGCACTTAAAGTGGGATTTAAAAACGTATTTTTTTTAAACACACATACTTGCCTCCACTGTGCAGTTTGTTTTGCACAGAGTGGCCCCGATCCTCCTCTTCTAGGGTCCCTCTGCAGCTCCTCCCTACAAGAGCCAACCCCCTCTGGGAAGCTCTCTCCCAAGTGGGGTTACCTTGCGGGCGCGCTCCCGTGCCATACAAATCAGCGTCCATAACCGCCGATTGTATGACTCGGCCCCGCCCCCTGGCGGCCGCGTCATTGGATTTGATTGACAGCAGCGCGAGCCAATGGCTGCGCTGTTATCTATCCAGTGAAGAGCCGATCAGACATGGGGAGAAGAACGACGCGGGATCGTGCCCTCGGAAATTTGGGGCTCAGGTAAGTAAAAAAAAAAAAAAACGGGGGGGCGGTGACTGCAAGGCGTTTTTTCACCTTAATGCATAGGATGCATTAAGGTGAAAAAACATGAGGGTTTACAACCCCTTTAAATTAGAACTTTTTTCCCCCCACAAACTTTTTAGTTTTACTTTACGGTTTTACACTATGTGGTTAAGTTGTGACGAAACACATAGGGCGGAGCCAACACTCGTAACATCATCGGATTTGAACTCCGGGGCCAGGGTTTAAAAATAAAATAAAAAATATTAATAATTTAAAGCGCTTATCTAAAACAAACACCAGTCCCGGTGTTAAAGGTGTGTAATGTTATGAGTGTCGGCTCTGACCTACGCGTTTCCTCACAACTGACCAACGCGTTTCGGACATTTTTTTTTAAATAAAATGTTCCAGTTTTACACAGTTATAAAACAACTGAACCATTGTTGGATGCCATTCTGAGTGCCAACTTCTCTTGCGATTCGTGTACAGACTTCATGGCACCAAAAATGGGGTAACCAAGACCCTGATGGCTCCACAACTCAAGTTCCTGTTCTTGAACAAATCAACATCCACCTTGAGCCATCAGGTCTGTGAGGATATAAATACTGTGGTATGTCCCCCCGCCCCCCAACACCTCTTTAGAACTGAAGAATTGGCTTTGGAGAATCTTCGAAAACCCTTCAACATTACCGAACAAGTCCAGTTGAACGTGACCAACAACTACGAGCTGAAAATGAAAACTGTCCCGGTTACAGCTTTGTGCCATAAACTTGGA
Organism: Rana temporaria; assembly: GCF_905171775.1. NCBI lineage: Eukaryota > Metazoa > Chordata > Amphibia > Anura > Ranidae > Rana > Rana temporaria. The sequence continues at coordinate 421,001,885 of NC_053493.1, read as the reverse complement.
CCACGCTAAGGCACATTGTGAAGGACGGGGGACACAGAAGTCCCGAATTTGGAAAATTTGAAAATCCTGTATAAAAAGGCCTCCGAGCTGCCAACGTGGCTTGGATAAAAGAGGTCCATCATCCGTTCATTGTCCATCAAACCAAAGTTCTTGGGTGTCCAAAGTCTTCAAGAACGCAAAAAAAAAGCCAACAAGGTTTATAGCCAACTCCCCCCCTAAAAAAAAAACTTTCAAGTGTATTTCCTAAACCACACCAGTTTCCAGCCACCCGCTTTTTGGATGCCGTTGAATCAGGCCCCTCCCCCATCTCCTAACGCTTTATAAAAAGTAGTCCGTTGGCAATTTTTGGTTTCTATAACCCAGTCCTGTCTGGTCGGAGAGCTGCCCGTCGTTACACCACAGAGCTGGCATCGCTTGTGCTGTTCAGATTCTCTACCACATCCGCCCGCTCCATGTTGACCAAGGCTGCGCATAGGACTTCCAGGGTGGAGCTGTCCTTTGAGGACCAATCGGTGAGAAGGGTGTGGACGGGATCCTCCCCTCTGGAGAAGGCGTCTATAGTGTCTTCCTCGTAGCCCAACAAGCTGGCCAGGCGCTGCCAGTCTTTCCCGCGGCTGGTGTCTGCCAACAGGCGCTCCACCTCTTCCTGCTTCTGCGGCGGGAGGTTGACGTAGAGTTTTGGCTCCAGTTTGGCTGCCGAGACAAAAAACAAGAGACGCGTTTTTATAACTGGATGATCAGTGGCGGCAATACTACTATGAGACAGATAAGGCTGAATTGGCAAACTGCCAAAAGAACTTGTAATACTCTTCAGGCAATGGTGCAATCTTGGTACTCCCGATAGAAAGCCCTGCCAGGTCCTGGACCTCCCTGCTGGCTTTATTGCAGATGATCAACATCTCCATTGGTGAATGCTGGAGAAGTCTGCATCCTAAAAGATTCTGGTCACTCAAGAACTTTGTTCTATGGATTCTAAAGGTTGGCAAGATCCCAAATCTTTACACCTGCTGTGCCTGCCCATTATTGGGGGGGCGTTCCCACCATCCCTGTGCCAAGTTCCCGGGCCTGTACACCGGCCATGCCCAGTATGAGGGGTCCCCACCATCCCTGTGCCGAGTTCCCAGGTCTGTACACCGGCCATGCCCAGTATGAGGGGTCCCCACCAGCCCTGTGCCGAGTTCCTGGGTCTGTACACCTACTGTGCCCAGTATGAGGGGTTCCCACCATCCCTGTGCCGAGTTCTCAGATCTGTACACCTACTGTGCCCAGTATGAGAGGTTCCCACCATCCCTGTGCTGAGTTCCTGGGTCTGTACACCTACTGTGCCCATTATGAGGGGTTCCCACCATCCCTGTGCCAAGTTCCCGGGTCTGTACACCTACTGTGCCCAGTATGAGAGGTTCCCGCCATCCCTGTGCTGAGTTCCTGGGTCTGTACACCTACTGTGCCCATTATGAGGGGTTCCCGCCATCCCTGTGCCGAGTTCCCAGGTCTGTACACCTACTGTGCCCAGTATGAGGGGTTCCCACCATCCCTGTGCAGAGTTCCTGGGTCTGTACACCTACTGTGCCCATTATGAGGGGTTCCCACCATCCCTGTGCTGAGTTCCTGGGTCTGTACACCTACTGTGCACATTATGAGGGGTTCCCGCCATCCCTGTGCCGAGTTCCCGGGTCTGTACACCCACTGTGCCCATTATGAGGAGTTCCCACCATCCCTGTGCCGAGTTCCCAGGTCTGTACACCCGCTGTGCCCATTATGAGGGGTTCCCACCAGCCCTGTGCCGAGTTCCTGGGTCTGTACACCTACTGTGCCCAGTATGAGGGGTTCCCGACATCCCTGTGCCAGGTTCCCGGGTCATTAGACCTGCTGTGACTATTATGGAGGTATCGCCGCCATCCCTGTGCCAAGTTCCAGGGTCTGTACACCTACTGTGACTATGAGGGATCGCCACCATCCCTGTGCCACGTTCCTGGGTCTGTACACCGGCTTTGCCCATTATGAGGGGTTCCCACCACCCCTGTGCCAAGTTCCCGGGTCTGTACACTTGCTATGCCCAATCTATTTTATATTATACGGCCATGTCAGATGGAGGAAGGGGACACCCCAGTTATAGCAGTAGGAGTGAGGCTACAAAATTTGGAAGGGAAGTCTGGGAGCATAGGCGTGCTCAGGGGGTGTGCCGAGTGTGCCTGGGCACACCCTAATCACCCCGTGCTGCAGGGCCACTGATAAGACAGTGCAGCTGGCCCTCCAGTACCGGGCCTAGGTCCTATCAGTTCAAAAAGGGGGGGGGGGGGTTCAGTCACCCACTGTGCAGAAGGACCGGCTGTCCCGCCTTATCCCAGACACCGATCCTCTTGTTCCTCCTGCAGAACTGCCAGCTTCTCCTCATCTTCCTCACTCCAGCTACACTGCAGGCAGATTTTTTTTTGGGGGGGGGGTGGTAAATGTGTCATTTACTGGCGCCTTCCTTTTCTGAATGAACACACTGATGGATGAGTACCAATCACTCCTGTGTCCATTCATCACTTAAGTATAGTAAACTGTGTTTACTATGCTTCAGTTTGTGAAGTGCTTCCTGTTCATTAATCTGTGCGGCTGAGGCGCAGTCTTAAATTTGAGACATCAGGGGTCCGTTTAGACCCCTGATATTTCACCAAAGAGTCCAGGGGTGGACTGACAACTCATGGGGCCCCCGGGCAATAGAAGATTATGGGGCCCCCGGGCTTACACCTGGCCACCAAGCCAGGAGGTAGGGCAGCTAAAACCTGCTTCATGCACTCTATATACAGCACATCGATCCGTTCACATTGCGTAGACCGCGCTGCCCCATCTCTGAACGCAGCACAGTCCTCTCTGCGGTTGGGGGGGTGGGGTCAGAGTTACCCAGGAGGATTCTGGGAGGAAGGCCCTTACCTTTGTTCAGCTGGTTTTGCTCCTGCAGGCTGTGCGTGTCCAGGAAAACGCCGCTGTCGCTGTGCAGTTTTTCGCCCTCGCCGGATGCCGCCAGTTCGTTGGCACGAGCTTTTGCCAACAGCTTCTTCTGCTTGCAGGTGGTGTAGCTAGAAGAAGAGAGAAGGCCGTTAGGATTTGTGTATGAAAAAAATAAGTAATTCGGCAGACTTTTCAATGAGGTCAGAATGATAAATTGTGGCGCCCGATCTTATTCAATAAAATACCAATATTATTGGATAAAAAAAAAAAAAAGGCAAAGGAACTGCCTCCAACACCATGTTCTATACTTCCTGCCTCCTACTTACCATGCCCCATACTTGCTGCCCGACACCCCACCTTCCCCTTATCCTACCTACTGCCTCCAAACTTCCATATTCTAAACCTACATCTTCCCAAACCTACCTACTGTATCCAATGCCATCTACCTTTCTAGGCCATCCATCTACCTCATCTCATACTTAATGCCTCCAGTATTCTACCCAATCACCTCCAATCCACCATGTCGTACACCTACTGCCTCCTAGACCTCCTACCTAGTGTGTCTTGCATCTCGTTCAAACTTGGCATACGGTGTTTCCCCGAAAATAAACCCGGGTCTTATATTAATTTTGGCAACAAAAGACACAGTAGGGCTTATTTTTGGGGTAGGTCTTACCATGTAATGTGCTGTCTTCTCTTCCCCTCTCTCGACCTGCCCGTTAGGAATCCCCAGTGTGAACTTAGTTAAAATGCTTGTAAAATCTTGTAATCCACTACTGTAGTATATAATGTACAATGTGTGTATTTCTGTAATATAATTGTGCCAAATACCTTCATTATAGCACCACTCTGCGCTTTTGTGACCTGCCGGAGCTCTCTTCCCTGCATTTATGTTACAGAAACACACACATTGTACAATGTGTACTACTGTAATAGAGTGGGTTATAGGATTTTAAACTAGGGCTTATTTTCGGGGTAGGGCTTAGATTGCAGCCCTCCTGGAAAATTATGCTAGGTCTTATTTTAGGGGTAGGTTTTATTTTCAGGGAAACAGGGTAGTACACCTCTTCCATTGAACCCTTTCATGTCCTACACTTCCTCCAACCCACCATGCGTGTCCTTTCAATCTACCATGTGCATCTTTTACTGCCTCCATCCTACCACCGTCTCCTCCATGTCCTACCACCGTCTCCTCCATGTCCTACCACCGTCTCCTCCATGTCCTCCTACCACCGTCTCCTCCATGTCCTACCACCGTCTCCTCCATGTCCTACCACCGTCTCCTCCATGTCCTACCACCGTGTCTTACCACCTCCTCCATCCTACCACGTCCTACCACCTCCTCCATCCTACCACGTCCTATACATCTTATTTACACTTCCGGCATCCAGCCCTGTTCTACAGCTTCTCCGTCCTACTGTACACCACCGTGAAGTGCCCTCCACCTCCAACGTGCTCTCCTCCTCAAACACCCCCCCCCCCCGACGTGCCCTCCTCAAACACCCCCTGAACATGCCCTCCTTCATGTGTCCTCTGCCTCCACCCCCTCCTTCCCCATGACGGAGGGGGTGTATATTGGATGTCCTCTTTGTCAGCAGCCTGCCTCATGTTTTGGGCCATCAACATGTTTCAGTTCACCAACATTTTTCAAAGACATTTTGTTCCCGTTAAACATGGTCGTCGGGTAAAACTGACAGGATACTGCAAGCCAGTTGGGCAAAGCGGATATTATTCATCTTGAGGTAGTATCTGCCTTGAGCGAGCGATTTCATAAAGAGATAAAAATGTTGTGATGTTGCCACCCCCCCCCCCCCCCCCCCATCTTCAAGGGGTAACAATTTCAGATTTGAAGTCCCACACAAAAAAAACGCACTCTGAATCGGACTCTTATTGTAGAGTTTGCGGAATCTTCATTCCCTTCGTAAAGCGAAGCAGAAAAAGAAAAGAAAAAGTGCAAAAAGAACAGCAAGGGACGAGGAGAGTGAAAGACCCAGATCTAATCCAGAGAGGGAGAGCGGCTAATCCTATTCATTGGCTGAGAGAGACACAAAGGCCGCATCGCTTGGCAGGAATGTCCTCCCTGGTGAGCGCCGGGCTCGGCACAGCGGCTGCAGCTCCCCACAAGAAACTTCTCATGGAACTCCTGGAGGGAACCAAAGAAGCGTCTTCCAATCAGAGGCCAGCAAAGTGCGCCCACGATAAGTCATAGGTGACCAGATTAGATTTCAGAAGGGGGAGGGGGTGTCATGTTTTCGAAAATAAATACAATGTTATAAAAACGGAGAAGGTTCTTCTCTCCTCTCCAATACCAAAACTGTTTCGATCAATTTAAGTAAAAACTTACTAGTTTTTATCTTTCTGTAGTCGGTCTTATTAGAACCGCTTAAAAAAATTAAAATCTTAATATACCTTTAAAATTTCAGCGAAAACACCATTGCCTGTTCTCACACTGCAGTGCTCTGTGCTGGCAGAGCTGAGTAACAGCCACACCCCCCAGTGCTGTGTCTTGGCCTAGGGTGTTGGGGGGGGCCTGAGGACTGGAATTGAGAAACACTGGCCTAGGCCAACAAGGCCCTGGCCTAGGGCAGCACTCTGCAGGGGGCGGCAAAGAAGCACCGAGACTGAACCCACCCCCGAGCACTGTCCCTGAACCCATCCCCCCCCAAAGAACGGTCCCTGTGGACCCAGCATGGACCTGTGAGATCTAGAGGGTTACATCCCTAGATCTTAGGGGGTTCATTTCGGGACTTGTAGTCCTTCAATTTTGAAGGGAGTCACATCCTTGGATCTAAAGAGTTCATGTTGGAACTTGTAGTTTTTTTACACTTTTGGGGGATGTGACCCCCAAAAAGTGAAGGACTACAGGTCCCAGCATGAGCCCCTCAGAGCCGAGGATGCGAACCCCCCCCCCCCTCAACTAGTGAAGGACTACAGCATGAACCTGTGAAATCTAGGGGATGTAGCCCCATAAAGTGAAGGACTGCAGGTCCCAGCATGAACCCCTCAGATTTGAGGATATATGACCCCCCCCCCCTCAAACTAATCAACTAGTGAAGGACTTACAGGTCCAAGCATGAACCCATGAGAGCTCAGGGGTTCATACTGGAGCTTCTAGTCTTTCAATTTTGGAAGGCGTCACATCCATTAAACAGGAAGGGGTGGGGCAAATGTAGGGGGGGGGGGGGCGCCCAATTTTAGTCTTGCCTACGGCAGCAAAAAAACAAAAATACACCACTGACACCCCCTGTGCACAAGGCAGAACTTGCAATGAAGAGAAGTGTGTGTGTTAATAAGACATTCATTAAAAGGTGATGGGGGCTGCGAGTGGGCAGTCCCAACATAGTGAGCCGCGCCTCCAAAGTGGGCGGAGCCTGGGTGGGACCAATTGGTCACTAGCTGAAGCTTGAGGTGGACTGTGGGTGGGGACAAAGACCAAAACAAATAAAAAATAAATACTTGCCTATTCCAGGCTATAGAATCTTTTCCTCTATTCGATTGTTTTCTCAATAATTTTTTATTCAAAATTAGAATTTCGGAAGATGGTTATATATTCTATCGTTTTCCATTCTTTTCTAATTTATTCTAGTCTAAATTCAAAATGTGTTATTCTATTAGAATTTTGGGAAATTGTTTTCTTCTATTCTGTTATTTTACTATTATTTTCAAATTTAAAAAAATATCTAAATTTACACTATAATAAATTCGAATAGAAGAAAAAAATGTCCCAAAATAGAATAACATTTTTAATTTACACTACAATATTCTATTATAATTTTGGGAAATTGTTTTCTTCTATTCTATTTTCTATTCTTTTCTAATTTATTGTAGTGTAAATTAGAAATGTTATTCTAGTCTAAAATGTCTAATTTACACTACAATAAATTTAGAAAAGAATATAAAATAGAATAGAAGAAAACCATTTCCCAAAATAATAGAATATTGTAGTGTAAATTAAAAATGTTGTTCTATAATTTTGGGATTTTTTTTTCTTCTATTCTATTTTCTATTCTTTTCTAATTTATCCTAGTCCTAAATTCAAAATGTTTATTCTATTAGAATTTTGGGAAATTGTTTTCTTCTATTCTGTTTTTCTATTCTTTTCCAATTTATTATAGTGTAACTTTAGATATTTTAAATTGGAAAAGAATAGAAAAATAACAGAATAGAAGAAAACAATTTCCCAAAATTGTAATAGAATAACACATTTTGAATTTAGACTAGAATAAATTGGAAAAGAATGGAAAACGATAGAATTTCGGAAGATGGTTATATATTCTATCGTTTTCCATTCTTTTCTAATTTATTCTAGTCTAAATTCAAAATGTGTTATTCTATTACAATTTTGGGAAATTGTTTTCTTCTATTCTGTTATTTTTCTATTCTTTTCCAATTTATAATATCTAAATTTACACTATAATAAATTGGAAAAGAATATAAAAAAAACAGAATAGAAGAAAACAATTTCCCCAAAATGCTAATGGAATAATTTTTTTTAATTTAGACTAGAATACATTAGAAAAGAATAGAAAATAGAATATAAGAAAAAAAAAATCCCAAAATTATAATAGAATAACATTTTTAATTTACACTACAATATTCTAGTATAATTTTGGGAAATTGTTATCTTCTATTCAATTTTTTTGTAAATTAGAAATTTTAGACTAGAATAAAATTTTTAATTTACACTACAATAAATTAGAAAAGAATAGAAAATAGAATAGAAGATAACAATTTCCCAAAATTATAATAGAATATTGTAGTGTAAATTAAAAATGTTATTCTATTATAAATTTTGGGAAATTTTTTTCTTCTATTCTATTTTCTATTCTTTTTAATTTATTCTAGTCTAAATTCAAAATGTTTATTCTATTAGAATTTTGGGAAAGTGTTTTCTTCTATTCTCGATTCTTTTCTAATTTATTGTAGTGTAAATTAGAATTTTTATTCTAGTCTATTAGAATGTTGGGAAACGTTATTCTATTTTCTATGCTATTGTTTTTTTTTTTATTCCATTATACCGTAATTTATTAAATTTGAATTTCAGAAAAGGTTACATTAATTTTTTCTCTATACTTCTCTAATACAAAAATTTTTACAAAATTTTTAATCTCAGAAGATGGTTATAAATCGATTTAGTTGCATTTTACTCTATTCCAGGGGTCTCCAAACTTTCTAAAACAAAAAAAGGGCCAATTAACGGTCCTTTAGACTTTATGGGGGCTGGGCTGGGACCAGGGAGAGTAGAAAATGTGGGCGTAAACAAGGCCCCATCTTTGGTGTCAGTGAGAGGAATTGGGCCCCATCAATAGAGTCATTGGCCCCCCACATTGGAACTGTGTTTGATCAATGGTGTAATTCCGGGTTCTCCAGACTGTGGCCCGAGGACCGGATGCGGCCCATTGCTTGTCTTAATCTGGCCCTTGGGCACTATTCCTCCCACTGACACCAACAATGGGGCACTATTTCTTCCACTGATACCAATGATGGGATACTATTCCTCCTACTAAGAGGGGCACTACTCCTATTGACCATCAACCCTGAGGCCATATTTATTCTTACCGATTTAGGGCACAGGACATTTCTACCCCCACTAGCCACAATCCGGCCCTCCTAAAGTCTGAAGGACAATAAACTGGCCCTTTGTTCAGAAAGTTTGGAGACCCCTGGTGTAATTGATAGAGTACTGTTGGTGTCAATGGGAGGAACTGTTCCCCCCTCATCATTGGTAGAAATGGCGCCCCATCGTTGGAGTCATTGGGGGAAATTGTCCCCCCCTCTCATCATTGGTGTCGGTGTATGAAATTGTGCCCCATCAATGGCGTCAGAGCACAGTTCCTCCCAATAGGGCCCAATCAATGGTGTAATTGGACCCCATTGTTGGTGTCAATGAGAGGAACTGTTCCCCCATCATTGGTAGAAGTTGCGCCCCATCCTTGGAGTCATTGGGAGAAATTGCCCCCCCCATCATTGGTGTTGGTAGATGAAATAGTGGCCCAAGGGCCAGATAAAAACAAGCAAAGGGCCACATTACGGCCCCTGGGCCACAGTTTGGAGACCGATGCTCTATTCTTTTCTATTCTCTACGAAAAGAATTGGAATCAGATTTGAAAAATTCAAATTTTGTTTCGTTATTTCGGATTATTTTTAAATTCGCTGTTATTGTCATTTGAAAAGTTCGGATACATCCGAATTCCCAACTAACAAAAAATTAGTCGGATTTTCGATTTGAAAAAGAACAAAAATGGGTCTAGCTCCCACACTATCCAATCACAGGCCAGGGGAGGGCCAGCAACCAAGCTTTATTGCTCAAAGTGTATTAGAGAAGGGCGCGGTCACAGATCTGGCGGCGCTCCCTTACAGGGATATCTGGATAGAAAAATATGTTTTTTTTTTTTTAACGTAAAGGTGGTCTTTAACGTCATCTGTGAACAAGAACGACACACGCCCTGTTAGATGACGCGGTTAACAAATCGCTGTGAGGAGTTTGCGTTGTCCATTTCTTCCGAGCGAATGGTCGCAGTCTGTAGCTGGTTTTATCTGCATTTGTACATTTGTGGTCTTTCAATAAACATGAAGACTCTTAAGAGCGACCACTGGCTGTGCCAGTCTGTAAACTTACCATTTGAAAGCTACGTAGCTGATGAGACCGACCACCACGGCGGCAAGGATGGAGCAGTAGATCAGGGTGGTATTCCTGCTGCTGTACTCAGGTGGGATCAAGTTCGGGTCATCCAATGACGTGCCATTCTCGTCCCTGCGCGTTTCGCCTTCTGTACGCTTTAGAATTGGAACGTCTTTATCTGCGGACGAGAAAAGCGTGTTAAAAGGATATACTAAAAAAATGAAAAACTATGGGCAATTTTACTATTACATATATTATCCATCTCTTTCCAAACCCAAGACTATTTAACATGCTCAGACAGTAAAGAACTCTTTCCATGTCTGGTAAATGACATGTGAAGGTCCAAGAATTGGGGTGACCTGCAGAGTAAAAGGTGAAGGAATTGGGGGAGATCCGAGAGGCGATGGTCCAGGAATTGGGGGAGATTAAATGGGCCCAGGTGAAGGAATTGGGGCGATTTGAGGTGCATGGGTAAAATAATTGGGTTGATGAGGTGTGAAGGTGCAGAAATTAGGGTGACTTGATGGATGAAGGTAAAAACTGGGGTGAAGGTGCAGGAATTGGGCTGATCTGCGGAGTGAAGGAATTTTTTTTTGGGGGGGGGGGATCTGCAGGGGTGAAGGCCCAGGAATGGTGGTGAAGGCCCAGGAATGGGGGCGGGTGATCTGTGGGGGTGAAGGCCCAGGAATGGGGGCAGGATGATCTGTGGGGGTGAAGGCCCAGGAATGGGGGCAGGATGATCTGTGGGGGTGAAGGCCCAGGAATGGGGTGGGATCTGTCGGGTTGAAGGCCCAGGAATGGGGTGGGATCTGTCGGGTTGAAGGCCCAGGAATGGGGGGTGAACTGTCGGGTTGAAGGCCCAGGAATGGGGGGTGAACTGTCGGGTTGAAGGCCCAGGAATGGGGGGGTGAAGGCCCAGGAATGGGGGTGGGGTGATCTGTGGGGGTGAAGGCCCAGGAATGGGGGGGTGAAGGCCCAGGAATGGGGGGGTGAAGGCCCAGGAATGGGGGTTATCTGTCGGGGTGAAGGCCCAGGAATGGGGTGGGGAGAAGGCCCAGGAATGGGGGCGATCTGTGGGGGTGAAGGCCCAGGAATGGGGGTGATCTGTGGGGTTGAAGGTCCAGGAATGGGGGGTGAAGGCCCAGGAATGGGGGTGATCTGTGGTGGTGAAGGCCCAAAAATGGGGGGTGAAGGCCCAGGAATGGGGGTGATCTGTGGTGGTGAAGGCCCAGGAATGGGGGTGATCTGTCAGGGTGAAGGCCCAGGAATGGGGCGGGGAGAAGGCCCAGGAATGGGGGTGATCTGTGGGGGGTGAAGGCCCAGAAATGGGGGTGAAGGCCCAGGAATGGGGGTGATCTGTGGGGTTGAAGGTCCAGGAATGGGGGGGGGGTGATCTGTGGGGTTGAAGGCCCAGGAATGGGGTGATCTGTGGGGGTGAAGGCCCAGGAATGGGAGCGAAGGCCCAGGAATGGGGGGTGATCTGATGCTTGTACATAGTGGATGTGGAGGTTGCGGCCCCCTGATATACAGTTTTCTGCGGTTAGTGATTATAAAAATCCCCTTTCATCATCCAGTACAGGCTCAGCTCCTTTCCCCTCCATCTGCCCCCTCCTCCCATCCCAAAACTGTCATCACCCCCCCCCCCCCACCCCGCCTGCACACCAGATGTGCAATCAGCACCCCCCACTCTCGGGGTCTTTGAAGTTTGTCCTGCCACAGGTCACAGGATGGGGTCACATGAAATAAGAAGTCAGCATTAAACTCTCACATCTCCAGAGTGCAAAACAAACAAGTCTCCGGCAGGCAGGTGAGGAGGGCGGCGGGCTCTTCGGTGACACCTCTGATCTGGTGGGGGGGGGTTTGTAGGTCAGCAGATCGCAGGTACAGCCTGACTATCCACGCCCATCTGTGCCGACAAATCCTGGTACAAGGTGACAATGCTCTGCCCCCCCCCCCCCCCCCCGTCTACAAATCATGCTCCTGGTGTTGTCACCCTGCCACACGGGCTTCTACAAGTGGGCGTTCCAACGGACCTTACACTGGAATGGCCCAATGCCGTACAGCCATTGAAGTGCCAGGACAAGATCATCCATTGCCCAGGGCAGAGATGCCAAATTGCCCCCCCTTCAATAGGTGTGAGCTTATGAGAAGGGGGGGGGGGGGAGAGCACAGCCTGCACCTCCTCCCAGCTTTTTCTCCTCCTCTCCAGTGCTAGGCTGACAGAAGTAGTGTTGCAGCTGTAACTACTCTTGTCAGCCTTATAGTAGAAAGAAACTTGCGGCGCCCCAATCCCTATAATACATGCTGCACCCAGGGCAGCCATCCCTTCTACCCATCCCTGAGCCATTGCAACGGCTCAGGGCTGGCACAAGGGATGGGCAGAGAGGCTGCCGGAGATCTGCTGTACCGAGATGCAACAAAAAGGATGAAAAAAAGTCAAATCAAATAAATAAAATAAATAAATATATATATATATAAAAAAAAATAAAAAAGTATAATCCAGAATGCACAGAGCAAAACTAAATTTACATCCCGCCAACCGAACGATATTCAGTTTTCTAATGTACAAATAATTGCTATTCTTTTTCCTTAATAAAATCCTTGGTTTTGACTTTCTTCCTGTTTTAGTGCTGCAGATTTCCCGCAGCCTCTTTGCAGCCACTTCCAGGACCCTATCTGGGCAATGTGTGTTGTAAAACTTCCACTTGTCTCCAGACAATTGCAGCCTTCAAGGACAAGAGGGACGCGCGTCTCCAACCCTCACCCCCCCACCCAGACATCTGCCCTTCTATGGGCGGCCAGGAGAGGAGTGCTGGACCCAGAGTGCAGCCCCCTTATCAGGAAAGAGATGATATCTCTACAGAGGAGTGTTTACCGGCCGAGATCACAGATAAGATAAAAAACTTCTACAAGATGCAAGAGCAGCAAAAATGTCCACAGCCATAAAACCGCCCTCCCTCCCAGCAATCCTAGAGACGGCCATTGCTGCCGCACATCCCCCAATTCTCACCCATGTATCAATATCTGAGAAGAAACTTATATGGCTCCGACATATACCGCAGCGCTGTACAGAGAACACTGAGCCAATCACATCAGTCTCTGTACCAGAAGAGCTTACACTCTAACGTCCCCTCACAGTCACACACTATTATACATTTCTATAGCTCCGACATACACCGCAGCGCTGTACAGAGAACGGGTCTGGTTGACAGTTGAGGGTAGAGGTGACCACAGATGGGCAGATGTTCCTCGGTGGGCAGTGAGATCTCCCCCCCGGGAGGGAGGTGATGGAGACACATCAGAGGCGGGTGGAATGGAGATATTCCCCTCCGATGGAAGAAAAGTGGGGACAATGGGCTCTGTCAGATCTAGAAGGAAGGGATTAATAAGACAATCCGAGGGAGAGGCCCGGGGCCAAACTGCCCACTGAGCACAGACACTGGGCTGGCCAACGTCTGGAAAATCTCCATTATGGAAGCTCTCAGCTTGGGATGTGCCGCTGCCAACGCCACTCAGTTCAAAGCACTTTAATAATATGCTGAGCCCTGGGAGAGCGCCCCCCACTGGTCCATTCACAGCCGACCCTGCAAAAAAGTCACAAATTCCCATCCCTGGGAGAACACACAACAGCTGCATTCACCCGTTGCTGCAGGACTCCGGGGGCCATGACACCAGTACAGGCGCCGCAGGACTTCCGAGACCACGACACCAATACAGGCGCCGCAGGACTTCCGAGACCACGACACCAATACAGGCGCCGCAGGACTCCGGGGCCCTGACACCAGTACAGGCGCTGCAGGACTCCGAGACCATGACACCAGTATAGGCTTTCCGAGTACAGCCCTCAGGCTGTAGTCTGCTTCCGAATGCTTATCCTCGGGACGTACCGGTGGTGCTTTCCTTGGATAAGACTGACAGGCGTCTCAGCCAATAAGGTTTACCGGTTTTGGCTATCGGTTACCTGATTGGCTGAAGCGTCATCGAGGGCCGGAGAAGACACCGAGGGAAGGCAGCAAAGCCTTGCCCACATATCCAGCAAAGAGACATTGCAACGCAGCCAAGACTTGACCCTATAGGCCAGCCAAGACTTGACCCTATAGGCCAGCCAAGACTTGACCCTATAGGCCAGCCAAGACTTGACCCTATAGGCCAGCCAAGACTTGACCCTATAGGCCAACCAAAGACATCCCTACATATTCAGCAAAGAGACATCTCAATCCTGCAAAGAGACAAACAGCCCAGGCCAACAAAAAGATACAGCACAGACCCAGAAACATTGCCAATCTACCATTGAGATGTCAAAAAAACTTGTCTCCAGACCTGTCCCCAATGAGCACTGAGCAGTCCCGCAGGCTACACAGAGCGTAGTTCTTCGACGCGGCTGAGCTGCGACTGGCGTGGCACCCAAGCCAGCATCCAGTCTGCAGGGAGAGGCGGAGTGCAGATGATGTCACTCCACCTTACCCCAGCAACCAGGAACCAAGTGAACTGCATAGGCTCATTCTTCGGCTGCCCTGCTTTAGTAATTGCTAGTTACTACAGCAGCAACATTGATTGGGGCAACCATTGGGACAGCCCATGTGTATGGGCTTCTGCCCCTCCGGATGGCAGCCCTGATCATAATAGCGAGCCTTCCTGCAGTAGTTTGCGTCTCTGCCCCACAATGGTCACATTTCCCTGCAGTATAGTTTGCTGCGTCTCTGCCCCTCCCACAATGGTGACATTTCCCTGCAGTATAGTTTACGTCTCCGCCCCTCCCACAATGGTGACATTTCCCTGAAGTATAGTTTGTGTCTCTGCCCCTCCCACAATGGTGACATTTCCCTGCAGTATAGTTTGTGTCTCTGCCCCTCCCACAATGGTGACATTTCCCTGCCGTATAGTTTGTGCTACCCCTGTGATTCTTAGAGAGTAGTCTGCCCCTCCCCCTGTCGATCAGGTGACACCTACCCATACACAGAATGTCGTGATGTTCCATACAGTCGCTAATCTGCACCTCATTCTCTTTGCACTCCGTCCGGCACAGAAAACATGGCGACACACTGCTCTTCACCTCGGAGTAGAAGCCTTTGGGGCACTGCTGGCATTCCGTGTTCTCTGTTCCAGAGCAGTTCCTCTTTACACCAAAACCTTTCCCGCACACCCGACAGGCAAGGCATTGGCTGCTGCCGTCATCTTCGTAGTGCAGGTATTGGCCAATGGGGCAACGTGGCCGGCAGAGATCCGGGGCCAAGTTAATCTTCGGTAAGGTGGAATCTGGGGGGGGGGGGGAGGGGAGTACATGAGAACGTTAATGAGAGAAAACCTTACAAAACAACAAGCAATAGAAAAATGTACCCACCCATTGCATTTTATGTAGTAGTTGGTGTCTGTGCCCCTCCCACAATGGGGAGGTTTCCCTGCCGTAGCTTGCGTCTCTGCCCCTCCCACAATGGGGAGGTTTCCCTGCCGTAGCTTGCATCTCTGCCCCTCCCACAATGGGGAGGTTTCCCTGCCGTAGCTTGCGTCTCTGCCCCTCCCACAATGGGGAGGTTTCCATGCCGTAGCTTGCGTCTCTGCCCCTCCCACAATGGGGAGGTTTCCCTGCCGTAGCTTGCGTCTCTGCCCCTCCCACAATGGGGAGGTTTCCCTGCCGTAGCTTGCGTCTCTGCCCCTCCCACAATGGGGAGGTTTCCCTGCCGTAGCTTGCGTCTCTGCCCCTCCCACAATGGGGAGGTTTCCATGCCGTAGCTTGCGTCTCTGCCCCTCCCACAATGGGGAGGTTTCCCTGCCGTAGCTTGCGTCTCTGCCCCTCCCACAATGGGGAGGTTTCCCTGCCGTAGCTTGCGTCTCTGCCCCTCCCACAATAGGGAGGTTTCCCTGCAGTAGTTTGTGTGTCTGCCCCTCCCACAATGGGGAGGTTTCCCTGCCATAGCTTGCGTCTCTACCCCTCCCACAATGGGGAGGTTTCCCTGCAGTAGCTTGCGTCTCTACCCCTCCCACAATGGGGAGGTTTCCCTGCCGTAGCTTGCGTCTCTGCCCCTCCCACAATGGGGAGGTTTCCCTGCCGTAGCTTGCGTCTCTGCCCCTCCCACAATGGGGAGGTTTCCCTGCCGTAGCTTGCGTCTCTGCCCCTCCCACAATGGGGAGGATTCCCTGCCGTAGCTTGCGTCTCTGCCCCTCCCACAATGGGGAGGTTTCCCTGCCGTAGCTTGCGTCTCTGCCCCTCCCACAATGGGGAGGTTTCCCTGCCGTAGCTTGCGTCTCTGCCCCTCCCACAATGGGGAGGTTTACCTGCCGTAGCTTGCGTCTCTGCCCCTCCCACAATCGGGAGGTTTCCCTGCCGTTGCTTGCGTCTCTGCCCCTCCCACAATATTCAGATTCCCCTGCAGTAGTTTGCGTCTCTGCCCCTCCCACAATGGGGAGGTTTCCCTGCAGTAGTTTGTGTCTCTGCCCCTCCCACAATGGGGAGGTTTCCTTGCAGTAGTTTGTGTCTCTGCCCCTCCCACAATGGGGAGGTTTCCCTGCCGTAGCTTGTGTCTCTGCCCCTCCCACACTGGGGAGGTTTCCCTGCAGTAGCTTGTGTCTCTGCCCCTCCCACACTGGGGAGGTTTCCCTGCAGTAGCTTGCGTCTCTGCCCCTCCCACACTGGGGAGGTTTCCCTGCAGTAGCTTGCGTCTCTGCCCCTCCCACAATGGGGAGGTTTCCCTGCAGTAGCTTGCGTCTCTGCCCCTCCCACATTTAGATTCCCTGCAGTAGCTTGCGTCTCTGCCCCTCCCACATTATTCAGATTCCCCTGCAGTAATTTGTGTCTCTGCCCCTCCCACAATGGGGAGGTTTCCCTGCAGTAGCTTGTGTCTCTGCCCCTCCCACTGTCCCACAATATATCCAGATTCCCCTGCAGTAGTTTGTGTCTCTGCCCCTCCCACAATGGGGAGGTTTCCCTGCAGTAGTTTGTGTCTCTGCCCCTCCCACAATGGGGAGGTTTCCCTGCAGTAGCTTGTGTCTCTGCCCCTCCCACAATGGGGAGGTTTCCCTGCAGTAGCTTGTGTCTCTGCCCCTCCCACTGTCCCACAATATATCCAGATTCCCCTGCAGTAGTTTGTGTCAGTGGCTCACTTACTGTTGCATTGATCACAGTTGGCGTTGGCAGCTCCACATGGCAGAAACATCCCGGAGCCCAGCGGGCACTCAGTGCAGCACACGTCCGCCAGGGTGAACATTCCGCTCTTGCACACCTCACCGGTCACCACCTGTGGGAAGAGGAGGAGAAGATTGAGAATCTGACCCAAGATTTCTTTGCCATTTTATGATGCCCTCGTGAATGAGATCACATTGGGCGCAGTGGGCGGAGTCACTACAACATGATCAAAAACATTTCCTTCTATGGTGGTATACTTTAAAGGGTCACTCCACTCCTAACCAATAGTGGCCCCCCCGAGGACCTGGAGCCTCCATACCAGGGAGACAGCCCCCCCCCTCCTTGAGGACCTAGAGCCTCCATACCAGGGAGACAGAGCCCCCCCCCCCCCAGGACCCTCCATACCAGGGAGACAGCCCCCCCCCCCCCCAGGACCCTCCATACCAGGGAGACAGCCCCCCCAGGACCCTCCATACCAGGGAGACAGAGCCCCCCCCCCAGGACCCTCCATACCAGGGAGACAGCCCCCCCCCCAGGACCCTCCATACCAGGGAGACAGCCCCCCCAGGACCCTCCATACCAGGGAGACAGCCCCCCCCCCAGGACTCTCATACCAGGGAGACAGCCCCCCCCCCCCAGGACCCTCCATACCAGGGAGACAGCCCCCCCCCCCCCAGGACCCTCCATACCAGGGAGACAGCCCCCCCCCAGGACTGGAGCCTCCATACCAGGGAGACAGCCCCCCCCCCCCCAGGACTGGAGCCTCCGTACCAGGGAGACAGCCCCCCC
Source organism: Rana temporaria (assembly GCF_905171775.1). Lineage (NCBI taxonomy): Eukaryota > Metazoa > Chordata > Amphibia > Anura > Ranidae > Rana > Rana temporaria. The sequence continues at coordinate 420,984,417 of NC_053493.1, read as the reverse complement.
CCCAGGACTGGAGCCTCCGTACCAGGGAGACAACAGCCCCCCCCCCCAGGACTAGAGCCTCCGTACCAGGGAGACAACAGCCCCCCCCCCAGGACTGGAGCCTCCGTACCAGGGAGACAAACCCCCCCCCCCAGGACTGGAGCCTCCGTACCAGGGAGACAACCCCCCCCCCCCCCAGGACTGGAGCCTCCGTACCAGGGAGACAGCCCCCCCCCCAGGACTGGAGCCTCCATACCAGGGAGACAGCCCCCCCCCCCCAGAACTGGAGCCTCCATACCAGGGAGACAGCCCCCCCGAGGACTGGAGCCTCCATACCAGGGAGACAGAGCCCCTGAGGACTGGAGCCTCCATACCAGGGAGACAGAGCCCCTGAGGACTGGAGCCTCCATACCAGGGAGACAGAGCCCCTGAGGACTGGAGCCTCCATACCAGGGAGACAGAGCCCCTGAGGACTGGAGCCACAGGGATACATTCTACACTTCCAGACTGGCTACAAATGTTTCAGATTGTACGACTGGATTGTAGTGTGTGATGACCTAAAAAACACACCACGACATTGTACAGATTGTTTTTTAATACTCTAAATCAAACAAACAAACCATACCAGTAACAATTGTTTCCAACATAGTTGCAGGGAATATAATTTTCTAACAAGCTGATGAATAATTCCAGCGTCTGCCATTCTATTAGTGTGAAGGACAGAAAGTTGTCCCTCTTCGTTGTATATCAGAGAATCCTCATCCAACCTGTAGAGGTATCCCCGACACCCTCCATGCGGCGCCCCCTCCTGGGGACATGTGATGACCCCGCTTTGCACATCACAGGGTCTCACCTGGGACACAATGAGAAGGTTTCAGTGAAACTCCTCTAAAGTCAGAGCCCCCCCCCCCCCCTGCTGGGAGCATCATAAATACCAGACACAGGAGGGCGCTCCGCCCAGACAACACCCAACAAAAGGAGTGTCACTTCCTGACTCCAAACATCTTCCCAACCACAAACCTTTCATCTGGTTCGGGAAGCAAAAACTTCAAAAAAGGCGCCGAATGAAGAGTCGATGTACGAGAGACATTGTCACAAATATGGAAACCAAGTATTAAAGGGCGCGTCCGGCCGAAACTTTATCTTTTAGTTTTGGTCAGGAGTAGGGAGGGTTGGAACTCCTGTTGGGTTTTTACTGTATATGGGGTTACATGAAGACCTCGTGCACACTGGACGTTTTTACAGCCGATGTTCATTTTCTACAGTCAATAAAGTCCCTATGCATACATAGGCTGAAAAAAACCCCACACACTTAACCACTTCAGCCCGGAGGATTTGGCTGCCAAAATGACCGGGCCAATTTTTGCAATTTGGCACTGCGTCGCTTTAACTGACAACTGCAGTCGCTCGTCTCTCGGCTGCCCCCGCCGCCATCCTCGGTGAGGGAATCAGGAAGTGAAGCCTTGCAGCTTCACTGCCCAGTTCCCTACTGCGCATTTGCGAGGAGCGCAGCGCAGTGCTTTCCCAGTGGTCCCCACTGTCTCCTGGGACCATTGTGTTTCCCAGAATGCAGCGGGGGGGGGGGGGGGGGGCATATGCAGGACGACAGGAAGTGGAGTGACTCCCGTGGGAGTCTCCCCCCGGAAGTGGGTGCAAATACCTGCATTAGACAGGTATCGGCACCCCCTCCCCCTGAAAGGTGCCAAATGTGACACCGGGGGGTTCAGAAAAGCGGAAGTTCCATTTTTGGGTGGAACTCCGCTTTAAAAAACACACTTATTTAATAATAAAGTGAATAGAACAAAAATGTAGTCAAAACATAGCCAAGTTCAGTAACTGGAACGGATGGTCAGACAAGCCAGTAAGTCAGGAAGTCAGGAAGCCAGGGATCGGCGTAGTGGAAGCAGGATCCAGAGCCAGAAGGAATGTCAGCCAAGCAAGTCTTTAACATAGTCTCTGTGATGTTGACCAAGGCGAAGGCAGAGATCATCTGGGCTGGACGGCTTAAGTAGGCAGGACTGATGAGCCGGATATCATCAACAGGTGATACAAGCCTTTTATTTTATTTATAATCCTGACTCGGATTGCGAGTGTCTGGCCAAACAAGCAGGATTCATGCCACAACGCTGTGCAGTACCGCATTTGGCCAGAGGTGCGAAGTCGATCGGAAATACTCCTTTTTCCGAGGTTTTCACCGAGTTCAGCCGAGCTGTCCCAGAGCCTTTCCGAGGCTCTCCCACCTCTGGCCACAGGCGGTATTGCAAGCCATAGAAGTCAATGCGGAACAAATTATTTTAGGTTCCATTGACTTCTATGGGGAAACTCGCTTCGATATGCGAGTGCTTTGGATTAAGAGCGTTCTCCTGGAATGGATCATGCTCGTAATCCGAGGTTCCACTGCAATTTTAAATATTTAGCATTCAATTTATTGTAATTACTCCTTGAGCGCAGGGACTGCTGCGTAAACTGATGGCGCTACCTGTAATAAATAAAAACATCCCAGAGAATGCAGCAATAGGAGTGAGACTGCATGCCAGGGCGAGGCGGAGGTAATGGGATCCCGCCACAATAAGCAGCAAGTGGGTGAAAACCCGACCACAGGCATCCGCTGAATCTTTCTAGCTTCTTCTCGGTGCGAGACGCATTTTAGAACGGACGGACGGAGCCAATACAAACACCCGGCGCCGCGCTTACACCCTTCTGTGCGCGTCCTCCGGGGGGCTGCGAGCGCCCTGCAAGGACAAAACGCCATTCTTTAATCGCCCGCGCTGCCGTCCTTATCCAATCACGGTTTCAGGTTTCGGTGTTTGTGTAATGATGGCTGAACGTACCGTCGGGGGGGAACAGTAGACCCTGTGTGTCTAGGAGGAGGAGCGCGGGGCTCCATGGGCTGGTGAAGGTGGGCGGACGCCGTGCCCACCGTATGGAGCGCGCGCTCAGTGCCCGCCGGGTGGCTCGATGCCAGGCTCACAGCAGTTTATTTCATTGGGACCAACACTGCAAAAAAAAATAAAGCAGAGCGCCCGCAGGACGGCGACACACAGATCGCCTTGTTCCAGGAATGCGGCCCGCAGACTACAGCGTCACACCCACAAAACACCAACACAACTGCCGCCTCGGCTACAGTGTGTGATCTCAGAGAGCCACATCAGTCTCTGTACCAGAGGAGCTTACAATCTAATGTCCTCCCCACCCCCCCAGTCACACCATTATAGCTCTGACATATACCGTAGTGTTGTACAGGGAACACTGAGCCAGTCATTTCAGTCTCTGCACCAGAGGAGCTTACACTCTAATGTCCCACAGTCACATATTATGCATTTCTATAGCTCTGACATATACCGTAGCGCTGTACAGAGATCACTGAGCCAATCACATCAGTCTCTGTACCAGAGGAGTTTACACTCTAATGTCCCCTCCCCCACAGTCACACACTATTAAAGCTCTGACATATACCGTAGTGCTGTACACTGAGCCAGTCACATCAGTCTCTGTACCAGAGGAGCTTACACTCTAATGTCCCCCTCCCCCAGTCACACACTATTATAGCTCTGACATATACCGTAGTGCTGTACACTGAGCCAGTCACATCAGTCTCTGTACCAGAGGAGCTTACACTCCAATGAGCCTTGGGAGTAAATGGGGGCACCTGGAGTGCATTCACACAAATGCCATAAACAATTACACATCAAGGGGGGGGCGGAAGATGCAGCGTACATCTGATGCTTCTCAAACAGGTTTATCCTTTAATCATAAACACAGGGGGGGGGGGGGGGGCAAATAACGAGTTAAGAAGAAGATCAGAGAAGTGAATCATCCCGGTCCGGATCTTGTTCTAATTAAGCAGCATTTCCCCCCTCGCTGCTCTCCGATTTCACAGGCCGCTCCATATTTGGCGAGGACAGCGCGGTCTCAGCATCTGGAGACAGACTGGGGATGGGACATCCTGGGGGACAAAGCGGGTTCTGTGTGCCCCCCCCCCAAAGACATTGCAGTCATCTGCTGTGATTGGATTGCTTGGATGCCATATAGAAGACCCATGGTGTGCTGGTGATGTCTGCTTGGCCAAGTGGGGGGGGGGGGTAGGATACCCCCCAGGGACAGAAGGTCCCCAGCAGGGACAAGACATCTCAGGGACAGAGAAGGTCCCCAGCGGGGACAAGACCCCTTAGGGACAGAGAAGGTCCCCAGCAGGGACAAGACCCCTCAGGGACAGAGAAGGTCCCCAGCAGGGACAAGACACCTCAGGGACAGAGAAGGTCCCCAGCGGGGACAAGACCCCTCAGGGACAGAGAAGGTCCCCAGCAGGGACAAGACCCCTCAGGGACAGAGAAGGTCCCCAGCGGGGACAAGACACCTCAGGGACAGAGAAGGTCCCCAGCGGGGACAAGACACCTCAGGGACAGAGAAGGTCCCCAGCGGGGACAAGACACCTCAGGGACAGAGAAGGTCCCCAGCGGGGACAAGACCCCTCAGGGACAGAGAAGGTCCCCAGCGGGGACAAGACCCCTCAGGGACAGAGAAGGTCCCCAGCGGGGACAAGACACCTCAGGGACAGAGAAGGTCCCCAGCGGGGACAAGACACCTCAGGGACAGAGAAGGTCCCCAGCGGGGACAAGACACCTCAGGGACAGAGAAGGTCCCCAGCGGGGACAAGACACCTCAGGGACAGAGAAGGTCCCCAGCGGGGACAAGACACCTCAGGGACAGAGAAGGTCCCCAGCAGGGACAAGACACCTCAGGGACAGAGAAGGTCCCCAGCGGGGACAAGACCCCTCAGGGACAGAGAAGGTCCCCAGCGGGGACAAGACACCTCAGGGACAGAGAAGGTCCCCAGCGGGGACAAGACACCTCAGGGACAGAGAAGGTCCCCAGCGGGGACAAGACACCTCAGGGACAGAGAAGGTCCCCAGCGGGGACAAGACACCTCAGGGACAGAGAAGGTCCCCAGCAGGGACAAGACACCTCAGGGACAGAGAAGGTCCCCAGCGGGGACAAGACCCCTCAGGGACAGAGAAGGTCCCCAGCGGGGACAAGACACCTCAGGGACAGAGAAGGTCCCCAGCGGGGACAAGACACCTCAGGGACAGAGAAGGTCCCCAGCGGGGACAAGACCACTCAGGGACAGAGAAGGTCCCCAGTAGGGACAAGACACCTCAGGGACAGAGAGGGCCCTGAGCAGAGGGACCATAAGCATGTCTGGGCACACCCTAATCCCGGAATTGGTAACCCCCATCAATTGTGGGCAGGCGACAGGTTAAGCCGCGATCCTTACTTGCCGGCCCCCGGAACCTGGACAGGACAGGCGGCTGGAGTGGAAGTTAATGGACTGATCTGTATTTTCTTCTGCAGCAGCTAAAAGTAGGCTTCTCCTCCTCTAGCCACAGAAGGAAAAAACAAAGGGATTGGCACCAATGTATGGCACCCCTCTTGTCCCAGTTCATTTTCTCTTTCTGCTGCCCATGTCCCTGTGTGCTTACTTGTCCCCCCCCCCCATTGTTTTTGGATGGAGAGCGGGGAAGAGGCCGAGTATGTCACAAAGGCATATGTGTTGGAGCTTTGAGGTGCACACCGCAATACAATAGGCTGCCACATAGAAGATTCCAAGCAGGGCCAGGACCTGGAGATGAGGCGTCGCGTCCCCTACAGGATCATCTCTAAGGACAGAGAAGGTTTCAAGAAAGCAGGACACCACAGGGACAGAGAGGGAACAAAGCAGGGGGAAGGAGACCCCGGGAACAGAGAAGGCCCTGAAAGGGGCAAGGAGAGCCCCGTGAACAGAGAAGGCCCTGAAAGGGGCAAGGAGACCCCCGGGAACAGAGAAGGCCCTGAAAGGGGCAAGGGACCCCCGGGAACAGAGAAGGCCCTGAAAGGGGCAAGGGACCCCCGGGAACAGAGAAGGCCCCCGAAAAGGGGCAAGGGACCCCCGGGAACAGAGAAGGCCCCCGAAAAGGGGCAAGGGACCCCCGGGAACAGAGAAGGCCTCCGAAAAGGGGCAAGGAGACCCCCGGGAACAGAGAAGGCCCCGAAAAGGGGCAAGGAGACCCCGGCAACAGAGAAGGCCCCGAAAAGGGGCAAGGAGACCCCCGGGAACAGAGAAGGCCCCGAAAAGGGGCAAGGAGACCCCCGGGAACAGAGAAGGCCCCGAAAAGGGGCAAGGAGACCCCCGGGAACAGAGAAGGCCCCGAAAAGGGGCAAGGAGACCCCAGGAACCGAGAAGGCCCCGAAAAGGGGCAAGGAGATCCCAGGAACAGAGAAGGCCCCGAAAAGGGACAAGGGACCCCCGGGAAAATGCAAGATCCTGAGAAGGGGTAGAGACCCTAAGAATAGAAATGGTTCTGAGAAGGGGCAGGAGACCCCAGGAAAAGAAGGTAGAGAAAAGAGGCATGGGACCCTGAGAAGGTCCCGAAAAGGGCAAGGAGACCCCCGGGAACAGAGAAGGCCCTGAAAGAGGCAAGGAGACCCTGGGAACAGAGAAGGCCCTGAAAGGGGCAAGGAGACCGCGGGAACAGAGAAGGCCCTGAAAAAAAGGGGGGCAATGAGACTGCGGGAACAGAGAAGGCCCTGAAAAAAAGGGGCAAGGAGACCACAGGAACAGAGAAGGCCCTGAAAGGGGCAAGGAGACCCCTGGGAAAATGCAAGATCCTGAGAAGGGGTAGAGACCCCAAGAATAGAGAAGGTTCTGAGAAGGGGCAGGAGACCCCAGGAAAAGAAGGTCGAGAAAATAGGCAGGGGACCCTGAGAACAGAGAAGGTCCTGAGAAGAGGCAGGTGACCCCTGGGAAAAATAAGGTCCTAAACAAGAGCAGGAGACCCCTAGGGACAGCGAGGGACCTGAAGCAGGGTGGGTTACCTCTTCTGATCCCTCTTCTTATGGGTAGAGAGGGAAAGGTTTAGAACCTCATACGGGTTATCGCTGCCATCTGTGTCATCACTTCCTCTCCAGGAGACAAAAACAGGAAATAATGCCAAATCTCCCCATTAGAGACACGGACAGCAACGAGAACTTACTGGAGGATGTAAAATCCCGTCAGAGGATGGAAACTCCCCAAACCTTTAGACGGAGTTCCACTTAAAGGGCACAACAAATGTAGGATCAGACAACGTCTTGGAGATCCGTTTCTGGGTTTAATTTCCCATTTTACGGGGCAGGCGGATGAATCACACATTGCGACACTCCAAGGATGGAACTCAACATTCCTACAGATACATTTCATCCAAACAGACCGACTCCAGGCGGAAAAACTGCACAAAGAAAAAAAAAAACGAGGGCCAATTACAGAACTGGCCCCAGCACAGGTAACAGAGCAGGGACCCGAGACTCAGGATGGGCGCTCCCCCCCCCCCCCCCCCCCCAAGACTCAGGATGGGCGCTCGATATCGAGAGGATGGTTCTTGAAACTATTAGAATGGTGACCAGGATCCTCAGATTACCGATCTCTTCTGCATTATATACAATCTCATCACTGGAGGAAACGATACATTGTATCAGATAAATAGTGTATTCATTCTCCAAGGAGAAGATTAAGGGGGTTGTAAAGGTACAATCATTTTTTTCCACTAAATATCTTCCTTTACCTTAGTGCAGTCCTCCTTCACTTACCTCATCCTTCCATTTTGCTTTTAAATGTCCTTATTTCTTCTGAGAAATCCTCACTTCCTGTTCTTCTGTCTAACTCCACACAGTAATGCGAGGCTTTCTCCCTGGTGTGGAGTGTGGTGGTCGCCCCCTCCCTTGGACTACAGGAGAGTCAGGATGCAGATAGAGAAAGGAGCTGTGTGTCAGGGGTGCGAGCACGACACTCCACACCAGGGAGAAAGCCTCGCATTACTGTGTGGAGTTACAGACAGAAGAACAGGAAGTGAGGATTTCTCAGAAGAAATAAGGACATTTAAAAGCAAAATGGAAGGAGGAGGTAAGTGAAGGAGGACGGCACTAAGGGAAAGGAAGCCATTTAGGGAAAATAAAAAAATTTATTTGTGAAAAAAAATAAAATAAAAAATCGCAGCAAAATGAGCAACATGCATTTGGGTGCCATTATTCTCAATGGCAGCCCCAAACAGGGCTGGACTGGGACAAACAGTTGGCCCTGGACCTCATCCAGACAGGTCTCTCCCATGGCGGCTGGACAACTCCCGCACCTCCCAAGCCCCCTCTCCCCCTTCACTAGCCGTTCTACTTTATTAGAGTAGAACGGCTGGTACTGGTACTCTTATAGGCAGTACCAGTGGGGAAGCTAGACATTATTTCACCCGGGGCAAAGAATCAGTTTGGTGCCCCCCCCCCTTATGGGACAAGATTAGAAAGAAGTGAGAAACTCCCAGGCCATAGCTGTTGAGTCAGCCGTCTGTCCCCTCCCCCTGCTTCTGTCCCCCCCCCCCCCAGGTGAGCGCTGCGGGAAGGGAGACACGGTGAGCGCTGCGGGAAGGGAGACACGGTGAGCGCTGCGGGAAGGGAGACACGGTGAGCGCTGCGGGAAGGGAGACACGGTGAGCGCTGCGGGAAGGGAGACACGGTGAGCGCTGCGGGAAGGGAGACACGGTGAGCGCTGCGGGAAGGGAGACACGGTGAGCGCTGCGGGAAGGGAGACACGGTGAGCGCTGCGGGAAGGGAGACACGGTGAGCGCTGCGGGAAGGGAGACACGGTGAGCGCTGCGGGAAGGGAGACACGGTGAGCGCTGCGGGAAGGGAGACACGGTGAGCGCTGCGGGAAGGGAGACACGGTGAGCGCTGCGGGAAGGGAGACACGGTGAGCGCTGCGGGAAGGGAGACACGGTGAGCGCTGCGGGAAGGGAGAGACAGAGGAGCGGAGGGGGGCGGCGGTCCGCTGTCACTGAAGCCTGCCCACTGAGCCATTGGCCCACCGGGAAACTCCCTGTAGTCCCAATGGCCAGTCCATACCTGGCCCCAAAACGTGCTGCGATTTTGCCACGATTGTGGCAAATAAATAATTTCCCCCCTAGCACCACCCCACCCAAATCTCCCTCCCAACACAAATCTCCTCAAATCATCACGCCCCAAATTTTCACTCCTATAACAATTCTTACACCCCACCCAATTCACCCTCCCAACCCAAATCTCCTTGTGGTGCCCCGCCCACTTCACATGATACCCCAGTGACCAGGGCAGTCGGCCCTCCTGCCCACCCCTTGTTTCGGCCCTGTTCAGACTGACATGGTCCGCTGTGCCCCTTCATCCAGAGCGGGGGGACGCTCTAATACAGGTGGCGCGTTACCGGCCAGATCACCACATGAATGATTGGCGAGCTGCAATACATGACATTGGTTTTGAGCACAATAACGCTTTAAAAGACGGCGTTTAGAAAAAGAAAAAAAAAAAAAGGAAAAAGAAAAAAAAAAGGAAAAAGAAAAAAAGAGAAAGAAAGAGAAAAAAAATAAAAAATAAAAAGGAGGGGATCCTCTGAATTGCACCCCAACATCCAGCATGTGAAGAATCTGAGTCGTGTTGAGAAAAGCGCGACATCGGTGCGCTGCGGCCCAAACGGAATTCTTAACACACGTGTAAAAAATAAAAAAATGCGAGATAAGTGGAATGCGTCGAACGTGCGTTATCACAACGCAACAGCGTGGAGGAGCACCAAAGATTAGATGGGGGGTTCAGCGCAGACAGGGAGGATAATCGCCCGCCGCTCATAGGTACGCAGTGCCGCCGCGTCTATTAAAAATTGGCATGGACGCGACGCCCCGCCCATGCAATGTGCCAATTATGTTCCCAGGAAAGCGCGGAGTAAATGTCGTTTTTATAAGAAGGTCTGACCACTTAATTACAACGATCGACTGCGAGAAAAAAAAAAAAAAAAGAAGTTAATAGTCGACTGCGAAAATGTGTTGAGGGCGATGAATGAAAGACTTTTCTCTGGTGAAAGGCCCTCTTCAGACGCCGGCATCCCACCCCCCCTGCCCCCCTCCCATTCCCTGTCCCTCTAATGCATCTCGCCTGCAGCTCTACCCGCAGCCCCCTACACCTTATTTACCAAACTGATTTCAAGGGAAATTCCACAAACTGCGAAACACAGCGCCAGTGTGCCGTTCCTGGACGGCCGGAATCGCAGCAAAGGACCGAGCTAGAGGGGGAACCTGAAAATGTTGGGATGCGTTGAGGCGACTACATTACGCCCCATTCATGGGGGGGGGGGGGGGGGGGGAAGAGAAAAAAAATTAATTCAGCTAATAGAACAGATTTAAAGTCATCGTGAACTGCGCAATATGGAGTCTGTTCTGCGGGAATGATAAACGAATGGCGGCGGTACACAGTCACATTTAACCCCTTTCTTCAAACGCTAGCAGGGGTTAAAAGCACCCTGCTAGCGGCCAAATAGCGCAGCTAAAGCGATGGTAAAGCGGCGACTTTACCGATAACGCGGCCAGCTGGCAGTGTGAAATAGCTCTTGAGATAATTGAGCTTCACTCCATGCCCATATAAATATAGCCTAGAGAATGTACAGACCCCCCCCCCTTAAGCACAGATGGACCCCCCCCTTCAGCACAGACCCCCCCCCCTTCAGTACAGACCGACCCCCCCCATCCCATTCAGTACCTTAGATCAGCCATCAGCACAGCAGGTTCCCTCCCCCTGTGTACACATGGAGGGGGAGGCGGCTTCACTCTGCTCGCTGTGTCTGTGTGACATGCGGCCAGGGACTGCTCAGACAGCCCACAGCCGCGAGACTCTTCAACACCTTCTCGATTTTCCAGGGGGGGGGGTCAATTGCCCCCCCTTGCCCTATGGAGAGGACTCCCATGGCAGTGCGTCTATGTGCATTATGGTGAGATTCATTGCAAATGGAACCCCGGCATATTGTACAGCAGAGCCCAATGCAGTACAAATGTATATGCAAAAAAAAAAAAAGTGTCACAGCATGCCTAAAGAGCGTGGCGCACTGGCAGCCCATGCCTATAGAGCGTGGCAAACTGGCAGCCCATGCCTATAGAGCGTGGCGCACTGGCAGCCCATAGAATGGGCCGTCTTAACGCAACTCATGTTACCTACCGCATGCCACACCGCAACGGCAGAAGTTGAACACCACTTCCGAAATTACATTAACCTGCTAAAAGCATCTATAAAAGGTTCCGGAAGGTTTTACCATCCCCCACTCGCATAATTTCGTTGCATGCGTTCTCGTCCATATTTCCATTATTGCATTTATAAGTAAAATTTTACGTTTTCAGAAAACCATCATTTCGCAGCAAAAATGAACGTGGCCGAAACCTTCCCCGTCTGGGAGACTCGCCGTAAATTAGGGAAGGCCGGCAAAGTTCCCGGTTTATATTCGTCTACAGAAGGCATTTTGGCCACCGTCCAGCTTCAGGGAACTAATAATGTGTTAATTAGAGAGATCCTAATATATTATTCCCCGAGCGCAGTGCCGCGTCGCGCTATTCCCAGCCAGGAAGAGCCGCCAACCGTGCTTGAATCGCCATCATGCCATCGTGCCAATAGAGACGACCTACAGAGAGGAGGACCAAAAAAAAAAAAAAAACGGATAACACGTGTGGTGATTCATAAACCCAACAAACTAAGGCAACGCGTTTCTGCACTTAGAAATCCTTGCTCACTTCATCAGGGCTTCAGAATAGGAAACAATGTATCCAGTTGGATCGAGGATACAATGTTCTAAGGCAGTGGTTTTCTCAGTGCGGCCCTTTGCTTGTCTTTATTCCTCCCACAACACCAGTCACGGGGGCACCATGCCACCACCAGTCACAGGGGCACCATGCCCCCCTTACGACACCAGTCACAGGGGCACCATGCCCCCACCAGTCACAGGGGCACCATGCCCCCACCAGTCACAGGGGCACCATGCCCCCCCCACCACCACCAGTCATGGGGGCACCATGCCCCCACCAGTCACAGGGGCACCATGCCCCCCCACCACCACCAGTCATGGGGGCACCATCCCCCCCCCCCACCACCACCAGTCATGGGGGCACCATGCCCCCCCCCACCACCACCAGTCATGGGGGCACCATGCCCCCCCCCACCACCACCAGTCATGGGGGCACCATGCCCCCCCCCACCACCACCAGTCATGGGGGCACCATGCCCCCCCCACCACCACCAGTCATGGGGGCACCATGCCCCCCCCACCACCACCAGTCATGGGGGCACCATGCCCCCCCCACCACCACCAGTCATGGGGGCACCATGCCCCCCCCACCACCACCAGTCAAGGGTAGGGTGACCACATTTCTAAACTACCATTCCCAAAAATCAGCTTGCGCTGTAACAAATCACAGCACAGCGATTGGAGACATTATAAATCCCGCCTTGTATCCAATCACAAGCAGGGGGCGGGGATTGTGCTCCTCCAGGCATTCCCGGCCAGGACAAGTGCTGTCAGCGAGTAAAGCGGTGATGTGGTGGCATCAGATTGGGCCGGGGGGGTGGCTGTTTCAGTTTCATTCGGGGACACTGTATTGTCCCGGAATGAATGTGCCCGGGACAGACCTGCAAAATGCAGGACTGTCCCGGGCAATCCGGGACACGTGGTCACCCTAGTCATGGAGGCACTATTCCTCCCACCGACACCAATGGTGGAGCACTATAATGTTGCCGTTATTTATTCTCATTCATCAGCATCTTTTTTTTTTACGGATAAGAATAATTAAATAGCAACATTATTATTTTTAATACAAGAATAAAATAAAATGTATTAAAAATAATAATTTATTGTTGCTATTATGTCATCATTCTTATTAGCATCAATAATATCATATTTAATCATCACTATCCTTTTGATAACAGCGGTAATTTCTATTTATCGCCATTATTCTTTTTTATGCGCATTATGATGATCATTGCTTTTACTGCATCTCAGTGCTGCTGATCTCCTGCAGCCACTTCCCACCTTTCCCGCTCCTCTCCGGCTATGGCGGCTGCGGCATTTCTCTGGTTGGTTGTCCCGATGGTGACAACAGTGGATCACGCCCATAGGTGTGCGCAGCCCAATACATTAGGGTGTGCACCCCAAAGCGCAAAAACACGCATGAATGCCACCTGCTGGCTCTTGTGGTGGGAGAGCCAGTTGATTGGGACCATATTACGATACCCCAAATACGGGTGCAATGTGACGCCAAGGTTGAACCTAGGATTTTAATATAATGGGGGCATTTACAATGGCCACTGGCACCCCCCCCCCCCCCCCCCCGGTGCTGCTCCTTGATAATGCTAATGCACAGGAGGTAATTAGGATGTGCTTAGGCACACCCAGCGCACATGCCTATGATCATGCCCATGTAATGTACACCGGCACGGGACAGGGTGACAACCAGTGGCGGTGCGTCCATAGAGGGCACAGAAGTGCCGCCCCCTCTCTCCCCTGCACCGCCACTGAAAAACAATACATAAGATTCATGCATCGTATGAATCCATGTATTGTCGCGGCCACCCACTATTCAGATGGCCGGCCCCCTGGTGAGCGCCGGCCATCTGAATAACGGCAGCTGGTTGGCTGTGGGGAAGTGTCTATCAGAGGCAGCGGCCCTGATAGGCTTTCCGATTACAGGGCTATAATCGGCTTCCAAATAGTTAACCAGGGGGATGCAGTGGGTGTGCGTTCTCTGGTTAACACTGACACGCATCTCAGCCGGTAACCCGATTGGCTAAAGCGACATTGAGGGCGGGACTAATTCGAGGGATCGAGGAGGATCCGAGGATGGCTGACCAAGAAAGGGAAGTGCCAGGCGGGGGGCAATCTGGTGGCATTTTAGGGGCACAGCGAGGCTGCAATTGATGGGGCACAGCGAGGCTGCAATTGATGGGGCACAGCGAGGCTGCAATTGATGGGGCACAGCGAGGCTGCAATTGATGGGGCACAGCGAGGCTGCAATTGATGGGGCACAGCGAGGCTGCAATTGATGGGGCACAGCGAGGCTGCAATTGATGGGGCACAGCGAGGCTGCAATTGATGGGGCACAGCGAGGCTGCAATTGATTTTTTCATTTGCCCCCCCAAAATTTTGAGCACCAACTGCCACTGGTGACAACACAAGTCTAAGGAGGGGCCCCTGTGTGGTCCCATTATTTACTATGCGATTACACGAGAATAGAGCGCTTTGCACTTTGCAGCAAGCTGGTCGGTGTGCGGGCGATGTATTCGCGGTACACCGTGAGCAGACGTTCTGGTGCACGTTTCATCACATGGTCAACTCCAGTACAGTGCATGAGGAGGAATATACCACAAGGGTGACAACACAGGAGCACTATTGGAGGGACAGAAACAGTGTTGTCACCCTATAGCAGGAAGTGCCTGAATCCAGACCTTCATAGCAGGATCACCAGGCACTGCTCTGGGTTAGATTTACAAATACTGACCATGCCAGACAGGTCAAAGCTTGCATGAGATTTTAGTTATTGATGTTATAATTGATGTTGGCCATCAGGACGGAGTCCTCCCCAGAGAGGAGAGGGTTAAGGATGGCTTCATATCTTCTCTATGAGTCGTTCGGCTCTTTTCTTCTGAGCCGACTAATCAAAGAGATTCCCGGGAGTGACATCACTCAGCGCCGCTCTTCAACATCACAGCGAGAATATTAATAATCAGACCGACAAGTTTATACAGGACTTGGCTCGCCGCCGTCTGCCATGGTGTCATCCCGACCGGAGGGAAGTCCTCCACAAAGGACATCTATAGGATAGCCAGGAATCCTCGGCCACAGGATTGGAGCCCCCAACTTCCAGCCTTAAAGCAAAGAGCCTTTAAGCCGACCCGGCGGACTGGAAGACTAAAGGAGTAGTGAATCTCTTGCCAACCAAGTCACCAGGCCTATCCCGAGGCATTAGCCTGCTTTGCTTGATCTCCTCCAGGGCAGGTTCTCCCCTGGTTTCCTTCATTAAGCAGCTTCCTCCACTTCAGATTCATAGCCATAACTGGGCCTACTCCATAAAGATGCAGCCTCGAACCAACGTGGTCCCGGGACCAGGGCCGGATTTCAGACAAGGCCACCGAGGCCAGGCCTCGGGGCGGCAGTGGGTGAAGGGGCGGCTCTGCCTATCCTCCCCGCCCTCACTCATGGGAACGCTGCAAAGTCTTTGCAGTGGGTGAAGGGGCAGCTCCGCCTATCCTCGCCGCCCTCACTCACGGGCACAGTCTCCTCCCGCACTCACTGGCATACTGTATAGTCCCGGATCCGCCCATCTTCTCCGCCCATCCTCCCCGCCCTCACGGGCACAGTCAATATCAACACTGCCACTGATTCCCCACCACACCACCACCATTACTGCCACCGATATAACCCCCCCCCCCATTACTGCCACCGATTTCCCCACACCACCATCACCACTAGTGAGACTGATAAACCCCCCCCTCCACACCGCCACTAGTACCACTGATAACACCCCCACCACCATCCCTGCCACTCATCCCATCCCCCGCAACACACCTGTCACTTCGAAGGACCCGGCCTTGGGGCGGCAAAGGGAGTAAATCCGGGCCTGCCCGGGACTGGAAAAACAAACACAGGAGGGCCACGAGGCGAAGGCCCCCGAAAAACAGCGTCTGCCCCTTAAGTATCCCTGGCCGGCATGCACAGCGGGGCACCACTCCCACTGGGCTACTGCCGAGAAGCGTCACCTAGCATACCATGGCTTGCTTGTGTTCCAACATGGGCCTGGAGGTGGCAACAGCACCTACAGGCAACAGGGGAAACTCCTATCAACCAGAGGCCAATTGGAATGGGATTCAGCAAGGTCTGAGCCCACTATTGGCTCAGACACCCTATAAATTTATAATAGCCCCCCCCCCCCCCAGTAATTGGGAGCAGGGTGCTACACAAAATTAGCTTATTATGCCACTCTGAGGGGGGCATTAGAGTGCAAGCGCCTCTAGTACAGAGACTGAGGTGACTGGATCACCTGCCCCCAGGCGTTGTGTTGAAGGGAGGCGCCGTCAAGTTGGCCGCTCACCCCACTCCTTACTGCAGTGTCACTCCTGTCAGACGGAGCAGTGGCCGATAGCTACTGCTGGAGGGCCGTCTCCTACCTCCAGCCTGCATGGGGCAGAAAAGACCCGAAGACAGGATAGAACTGTCCTCAGTCTCATCACCAGAGAAAAAAGCCCCCCCCCCCCATGTCCCTCTCTTCCCATCTCCCCATCATGTGACTTCTGAAAAAGGAAGGGTGGAAAGGGGGAGGGAAGACCTGAATGGAGACACCACCTGACAGTATCACGCTTACAATACGCCAAAAGGCAAACAGACAAGCCTCAAACCTTCTGCCACAAAGTCATTTGGAGGGATGAGAGCAAAATTTAGCTTCTTGTCCACAACCATAAACGCTACATTTGGAGAGGAGACAACAAAGCCTATGATGAAAGGTCCACCATCCCTACTGTGAAACACGGAGGTGGATCCAGATGTTTTGGGGGAGGGGGGGTGTGAGCTACAAAAGTACAGGAAATTTGGTCACAATTGTTGGCAAGATGAATGCAGAACGATCAAAAAATACTGGAGGAACATTTCATTCGTCAGCCAGGAACTTGGACGTTCCGACATGACAAGGATCCAAAACACAAGGCCAAGTCCACTCTTCATTGGCTACAGCAGAATAAAGTGAAGGTTCTGGAGTGGCCATCTCAGTCTCATGACCCCCCCCTCTCCCTCTGGGGAGATCTCAAATGTGCCGTTCATGCGAGACGGCTCAAGAATTTTACAAGAACTGGAGGCTTCAAGATCTTCCACCGGTACTCAGAACACAGGAGCAGGCATCCGAGTGTACCAATCCAGAAGTGTGGGGGGGATACCAAAGGAGAGACGCCACTCAAGCCGACCTGATATAGTCACGGTTTATTGCCTCAGCTAGCGCTGCTCTGGCCATGCTCCACTGACGCGTTTCGCCCCACCCACCAGGACTTGGTCACAGAGGTGACCATACACTGGGTCGGTTTTAGCGGCATCTCTTTGGTACACCCACACTCTGGGCTTTGCGAGGCTTTAGGCAAAACTTAGACATGAGGCCCCACTTACGCCCATAATGCGAAAAAAAAATTCAAGCAAGAGAAATGAGCTGCGGAAAGATGAGCGGATCTAGCACACAGGCGATCAGCACCACTTCTAGGGAACCCTCCTCACCCATCAGACATTTAGCCAATGCAAGAGGGGGGGGGGAGGTGAGAAAGAGAAGGGTAATAGAGAGATCCGATGACAGACATTAGTATTGATCACAGGCAAATTAGGCGGCCGCGAGGCCCCACGTGAGCAGTGGCGTCACCCGATGCGGTAAAACATGGTGTCACCCCCCCTCTGTCTAGGCTGCCCAGCACCAAGCAGGCAGCGCACGGGCATGGGGCGCACCCCAAACAAGCCCCTGTAAATTATAGTATAGGGCAGTATAGTGCCAGGTAAGGGTAGTATAGGGTAGTATAGAGTGGTATAGTGGCAGGTTGGTGTAGTGGTATAGGGCATGTTGGGGTGATATAGGGCAAGTTGGGGTTGCAGAGGGCAAGTTGGGGTGGCATGGGAAAATTTGGGGTGGTACAGGGCAGGCTGGGTGGCATGGGAAAGTTTGGGGTGGTACAGGGCAGGCTGGGTGGTACAGGGCAGGCTGGGCATGTCAGCAAAAAAAAATAAAAAAACACTGGATGGTGTCACCCCTCTAGCGGGTGTCACCCGGTGCGGACCCCCCTAGCATTGCCTCTGCCTGCGAGTGCGAGGCCTTAGGCGACCGCCTAATTTGCCTAATTAGAGAGCCGCCTCTGCCCACACTTCATAATAGACATGGGCAGGCCGAATTTTTTTTATTTTTTTTGGTTTCGATGAATTTAAATAAGCTTATTTAAATTTGTTAGTTTCGTATTTGAAAAAATAAAAATAAAAACACACACGCCACGAAAAAACGCATTAACATTTTTTCCATTTAAAATGCAACTGTTGCGTTAGGCTATTGATACGTCTGAAAATTCGAAAATTAGAATAAATCCATCTTCTGCAATTCGAATGAAATTAAAATAGAGAATAAGATTAAAATTTGTTATATTCTATTTTATATTGATTGCTTTTCAATTATTATTTTCTATGCTTGTCTGTTCTAATATTTTCTATTTAAATTCATTCTATTCGAATTTCAGAAGACTGTTATATTCTTTATATTTTATTCTATTGTTTTTCTAATCTCTTATTTTCTATTATTTCGGATTCCATAGTTTTGTATTCTAGTCAAATTAGTTCTATTTGAATTTAGGAAGATGGTCATATTCTATTAAAATTCTATACTATTCCTTCATTTTTATTCTATTGCTTTATTTTATTCCATAATTTTTTTAGAAAAAAAAAAAAAAAAATAATCAATCTCCAATATTTTCGAATTTGATTCAAAATTGGTTTTCGAATTCAAAATGAAAACTTCATCCGAATTTTGGATTAATTTAAAATTTGCTACTATTGTAATTCGGATACATCCGAAATTGCGAACAATTTGGCCGAATGTCGATTTGAAACAAACCACGAATCTTCATAATTAGTCTACACCCCAGCGGCGGTCCGTCCATAGAGGGCGCTGGAGCGCCGCCCCCTCTGGCTCCGCACCGCCACTGAAAACAACATACATTCATGCATTGCATGAATGTATGTTATTGTCGCCGCTGCCGCTGGTCTATTCAGAGATGGCCGGACATTGAGCGCCGACCACCTGAATAACGGCAGCTGGTTGGCTGTGCGGAAGTGCCAGCGGCTCTGATAGGCTTTCCGAGTACAGCCCTTGTCTCCCGGATGTCTTATCCTCGGGACGTACGGGGGGTGCGTTCCTTGGATAAGACTGACGGCCGTCTCAGCCAATCAGTTTCGCCGATTCTGGTTATCGGTAACCTGATTGGCTGAAGCGTCACCAAGGCGGGAGAAGATATTGAGGAACGTGGAAGGAGTAAAGTAAGTGCATTTTACAGGGCACAGCAGCGACGATGGGCCCAGTAGTGACAAATGGGCCCAGTAGTGACAAATGGGCACAGCGGCTGCGCTTGATGGCATGGCACAGCGGCTGCGCTTGATGGCATGGCACAGCGGCTGCGCTTGATGGCATGGCACAGCGGCTGCGCTTGATGGCATGGCACAGCGGCTGCGCTTGATGGCATGGCACAGCGGCTGCGCTTGATGGCATGGCACAGCGGCTGCGCTTGATGGCATGGCACAGCGGCTGCGCTTGATGGCATGGCACAGCGGCTGCGCTTGATGGCATGGCACAGCGGCTGCGTTTGATGGCATGGCACAGCGGCTGCGTTTGATGGCATGGCACAGTGGTGACAATTGATGGCATGGCACAGTGGTGACAATTGATGGCACAGTGGCTGCATTTGATGGGCACAGTGAGGCTGCAATTTTTTTCGTTTGCGCCCCCCAAAAAATTTTGAGCACCATAGGCACATTGGTGACAATTGATGAAGCGACCTCAAATAAACGTAGATGGTAAAACGCATGTAAACATGCATAAAATCAAATGCATGCCAATGTGTAGGAAATAAATGCAGTAGACATGCAGTTTCTGGTGTGAATGGGCCCTTACCCAGCAAGAACACACTGCCCACTTGCAGACACATTCATTCTTAATGACTCCTCCACACATCTGCGCCCACACACGCACTACGCGTTTCAGCACAGTCCGATTTCTCAGAAGGGTCAGGGACTTTTGAGCATCTTTCGTACTTAGGACAACCCTCTGAAATGAATTGGCTGTAGATGCAACCAGGGCCGGGACTAAAAGGGGGCAGAGCGGGCACCTACCCTGGGCGCCGTGTTGAGAGGGGGGGGGGCTGCGAGTTGGCCGCTCTTCCCACTCCTTGCTGAAAGGAATGACTGCAGTGTCCCTCCTGTCAGAAGGAACAGCGGCCGATAGCTGCTGTTGGGAGGATTCGGCTTTCTTCTCCCTCCAGCCTGCATCGGGTGGAAGAGAGCCGGCGCTGAGACAGAGAACTGTCCTCAGTCTCAGCGCGGCTCTGCTGGGAAAGGAGGGTGGAATGTGTCCTCCTCCCTCAAATGGAACCCCAGTCTAAAGCCTTTCACCTTGAATGCAGTGGGTAAGGTTAGGACCTTAGGTAACTTTTTACCGCTGCCCGTGTCCCCATCATGGAATATTCCCTGCACTTCCTGTCCCCAGTGACACAACAGGAAGGAAAACAGTCCCTCTAACAGCAGTTACCAGGACAGGCGTCCAATAGATCTCCCGAATATTTTCGGATTTCTCATCATGGAGGAATACCTTCCATCGCTTTGATTTTGGGGTCACGCGTTCAAAACGTTGAAATTGCCTGAATTGTGGCCATGCATATTTCTCCACGCATGTACGGCGGTGCAGATTACGGATTCATGGCGCTCCCATGGGCTGGAGAGCACTTACACTGCCGGACAGACACATTTATCATCCCATGTCCCTCATTGCAAAGAGCAATTTGCCTGTCAGCGCCCATATGTGAACAGGGCCCGGGGCCAGCCGTGCGTTCAAACGTCGACCCCTAAGCAGGCCGGGCCAAACTGTACCCCCCCCCCCCCCCGCGTTGTCAGGAAACATATGCCATGCTGGCGTACTGGGACCTGTGGTGCCTCAACAGCCTCCATAGCTTGGAAACATTCAGCTTCTGGTGTGGGGGGGGGGGGGGACGCTCAGGCCCTACAGAGAGGGGGGCACGCATGCTCAGGCCCTACAGAAAGGGGGGGGGGACGCACGCTCAGGCCCTACAGAGAGGAGGTGGGCGGGACGCTCAGGCCCTACAGAAAGGGGGACAATGAATGCTCAGGTCCTACAGAAAAGGGGGGAGGGGGGGGACGCGCGCTCAGGCCCTACAGAAAGGGGGGAGGGACGCGCGCTCAGGCCCTACAGAAAGGGGGGAGGGACGCGCGCTCAGGCCCTACAGAAAGGGGGGAGGGACGCGCGCTCAGGCCCTACAGAAAGGGGGGAGGGACGCGCGCTCAGGCCCTACAGAAAGGGGGAGGGACGCGCGCTCAGGCCCTACAGAAAGGGGGGAGGGACGCGCGCTCAGGCCCTACAGAAAGGGGGGAGGGACGCGCGCTCAGGCCCTACAGAAAGGGGGGAGGGACGCGCGCTCAGGCCCTACAGAAAGGGGGGAGGGACGCGCGCTCAGGCCCTACAGAAAGGGGGGACGCTCAGGCCCCACACACACCCCATTGCAATCAACCAATTAGAAGAAGAAGATTAGAGCACACTAGGATGGGATTGTGGAGACGATCCCTGGAACTCGGACAATGTTCTCCTCGGAGATGATGCAACAATTATGGGTGGGCTGCAACATGTTCAGGACGCCCCACCATGCAATTTAAATTCCTGAGCCGACTGAGGGCCCCAACTATGGAGTTTAAGGGCCCCATGTAGGCTACAGACAGCAATGTGACATGCCTGGTCTAGATGGAAGGGCGGGAGGACGTCACTGATATCTGTGAACAAAACTACAACTCCTACTCTTCCCCATATGGCTGGGACTTGTAGTTCCTCTTCAGCTTGAGGCAGCTGGGAAATGGTGATTCACAATGAGGCAAGAACTCCTACAATGCAACATTCCTACAACTTCCCCCTACAGATTCCTAAACACAAAGTAACAAAAAGCTGCTACAATGTAACAATCAGGGTCCTTCCTGGAGATAAAGGCCATGAATACGAAGGAGGGCAATTCCATCCAATAAACAGAATTATTACTTCCTGAGGAGGTCGGAGGGAAGAATTCTGATCCCGGAAGATCCCACAGGAGACACGGAACAGCTCAGTCATTTCCAGGAGGCAGAGAACACACAGGAGCCGTGATATGGAAACAATGTAACATTTCCCCATCAGGACGACCACAACCGATCGTGTAACAAGGACTGGAACGCGTTCGTCTCACTTCCTAGAATCCCCGAGATTTAGTGACTTCCAAAAACAGAAAACCAAGAAAAGGATACAATGGAACATGAAGAATAATAGGAGGCTTTATACCACTGCATTGTGCAAAACACAAGAAAACAAGTATAATAAAAATAAATTCGTAGTGCTACATTGTACCCAGATGCGTTTTGGAAGTCTGAATAATAATAAATAATAATAAATAATAATAATTCTTATTAATATTTTGCAACTAGTTGGTGTTTTTTGTGTCTTGGAAATCACATCTCCAAAATCATAAGAAGAGCGATTTGTATCTTGTGGATTATATGTAGAGAGACCAATATTGTTACATTGTATCCAAATCTTGTTACTTCTTTTTTTTTGGAAATCACCGACTCCCCCGGATTATAGGAAGTGAGGATTTCTTACACGGGATCTCGGTCTCCTGTTATGTAACCGATTCAAAGAGATTTTAGGAAGCAAGACCAACACGTTACATTGTATCCAGTTCTTGTTACTTTGTGTTGTAGAAGTCACTTAAATCTCCCAATTCAACTTGTTACATTGTATCCAGTTCTTGTTACTTTGTTGTAGAAGTCACTAAATCTCCCAAAATTCAGGAAGTAAAATCAACTTGTTACATTGTATCTAATGCTTGTTCCTCTGTCGCCAAATGTTCTAAAATATCAATAGGAGGTGTAATAATAATAATAATAATAATAATATTTTTATTATTATTTGCACCTCCCATCATCCAGAACATTTGGTGACAGCAGGGCCAATAATTAACAACAATGTAACAAACTGATTTTACTTCCTGGAATTATGGAGATTTAGTGACTTCTACAACAAAGTAACAAGAACTGGATACAATGCAACTTATTGTTGTGTTACATTGTATCCAATGCTTGTTCCTTTGTCGCCCCAATGTCACCAAATGTTCTAAAATAATAATAGGAGGAGGTGTAATCATATTATTTTTATTTATTGTTATTTGCACCTTCTATTCTCTATATTCTAAAACATTTGGTGACATTGGGGCCACAAAGGAACAAGCATTAGATACAATGTAACACAACAATAAGTTGCATTGTATCCAGTTCTTGTTACTTTGTGTTGTAGAAGTCACTAAATCTCCATAATTCCAGGAAGTAAAATCAGTTTGTTACATTGTTGTTGATTTTTGGCCCTGCTGTCACCAAATGTTCTGGATGATAGGGGGTGCAAATAATAATAACAATAAAAAATATTTGCACTTCTTATTATCCAGAACATTAGATAATATCAGAGCAACAAAGGAATAACAGGAAGCTACAATGTAACATTCATTTTACTTCCTAGAATTTTAGAGACTTAATGAGGTCTACAACAGAGTAACAAGGACTGGATACAATGTAACATGTTGGTCTTGCTTCCTTCGATCCAAAGACTTGCACTTCCTATAATCTGGCAGAGTTGGTGATTTCCAAAAAAAAAAAATTAGAATTTGGATACAATGTAACCGATATTAGTCTCACTACCTATAATCCAAATGCTACAATGTAACAAGTTGCTCCTCCTATAATCCTGGAGATGTAGCGACTCCAAGACACAAACTGGAAATATTATTATTATTATTATTATTATTATTATTTCCAGTTTGTGTCTTGGAGTCGCTACATCTCCAGGATTATAGGAGGAGCAACTTGTTACATTGTAGCATTTGGATTATAGGTAGTGAGACTAATATCGGTTACATTGTATCCAAATTCTAATCTTGTTTTTTTGGAAATCACCAACTCTGCCAGATTATAGGAAGTGCAAGTCTTTGGATCGAAGGAAGCAAGACCAACATGTTACATTGTATCCAGTCCTTGTTACTTTGTGTTGGAGAAGTTGTCTAGGAAGTAAAAAAAAAAAACACAACTTGTAACATTGTGGCCCTGATGTCATCTAATGTTCTGGATAATAGGAGGTGCAAATATTATTATTATCCAGAACATTTGGTGACAGCAGGGCCAAAAAGCAACAACAATGTAACAAACTGGTTTTACTTCCTAGAATTACGGAGATTTATTGACTTCTACAACAAAGCAACAAGAACCGGATACAATGTAACGTGTGAGTCTCACCTCCTATAATCCATTAGAATCAGCAATACGGGGGGGGGGGGGGTGGAATGGAACAAGAATGAGATACAATGTGAATAAAAAGCTCTCACTTCCTATATCCAGAGGAGTCGGTGACTTCCAAAAAAAACAACAACACAGAATCAGATTTGGATACAATGTAACCAATATAATCCAAAAGATACAATGTATCAAATTGCTGGGACTTCCTATAATTCTGGAGATGTAGCGACTCCGAGACACAAGTCCCGGATACAATGTATTATTCTCACATCCAATCATCCAGAAGATTTGGTGACATCGGAGACACCAAGTAACAAGGACTGGATACAATGTAACATGTCAATCTCACTTCATACAAGAGATTTGGTGACAAAAAAAAAAAAAGGGAGCAGATACAATGTCTGTTTATAATCGAGGAAATGTAAGTGACATTGAGGAAATAAAGTAACAAGATTTGGAAACAATGTAACAACACAGTTGAGTATTGTATAAGATGCACACGTTTAAGTTTTAATAACAAGGTTTCGGGGTCCCCCCTCCCCCCCCCTTCTAAGGTCCAAGTAATACTCGGAAATGTAACAAATTCGTCTCACTTTATAGAATACAGAAGATTGACACCAAGTAACAAGGACTGGATACAATGTAACAAAAAGTCTCACCATCTACAATCCAGAAGATTTAGGGGCGCGCAAGGCGACAAGGGCCGGGCAACACTTCTCAGAATCCATGTGATTTAAGAACATTTAGGTAGATTCAGAAAGAGTTAGGCCGGCTTATCTACAGATAAGCCGACCTAACTCGGAATCTGCGCCGCCCTATGTTTAAGTGTATTCTCAAACAGAGATACACTTAAACATACCTAAGATAGGACGGCTTGCGCTGTCCTATCTTAGATTGCAATGTTTTGGCTGACCGCTAGGTGGCGCTTCCATTGCGGCCGGCGTAGAATATGTAAATGAGCTTGTACGCCAATTCCCGAACGAACGCGAGCCCGCCGCAGTCGATTAATGTCGTTTCCGTACGTGATAGGCGGCCTAAAGTTAGTCCATCCAATGAGGTGGAATAACAATGTTAAGTATGGCCGCCGTTCCCGAATGTTTTACGTCGTTTGCGCAAGTAGTCCGCGAATCTGGATTTACGTCGTTTACGTCCGCGTCAAAATCAATAGGCCCGTACAGCGTACTTAGCCGCAATGCGCACTGGGAAATGTAGTCGCCCGGCGCATGCGCAGTGTCAAAAAACGTAAAAAAACGTGAGGTCAAACCTCATTCCCATAGAACACGTCCCCCTCCCAGTCACTTGAATTAGGCGCGCTTACGCCCACTCGTTTGAGGCTACACCGCCGAAAATTAGCAGGTAAGTGGAATCACTACTAACCTAACTAATTTACGGCGGTGTAGCCTAAACAGGCTAGGCCGTCCTAATTTTAGGCGCCCCTACGTGAATCTACCTAATTGTATCCAGTCCTTGTTACTTTTTTGCCACCAATGTAACAAGTTAGTCCAATCCAAGAGATTTAGTGACAGAGATACAAGGTACCAAGGGCCGGACGCAAGGTACCAAGGGCCGGACGCAAGGTACCAAGGGCCGGACGCAAGGTACCAAGGGCCGGACGCAAGGTACCAAGGGCCGGACGCAAGGTACCAAGGGCCGGACGCAAGGTACCAAGGGCCGGACGCAAGGTACCAAGGGCCGGACGCAAGGTACCAAGGGCCGGACGCAAGGTACCAAGGGCCGGACGCAAGGTACCAAGGGCCGGACGCAAGGTACCAAGGGCCGGACGCAAGGTACCAAGGGCCGGACGCAAGGTACCAAGGGCCGGACGCAAGGTACCAAGGGCCGGACGCAAGGTACCAAGGGCCGGACGCAAGGTACCAAGGGCCGGACGCAAGGTACCAAGGGCCGGACGCAAGGTACCAAGGGCCGGACGCAAGGTACCAAGGGCCGGACGCAAGGTACCAAGGGCCGGACACAAGGTACCAAGGGCCGGACGCAAGGTACCAAGGGCCGGACGCAAGGTACCAAGGGCCGGACGCAAGGTACCAAGGGCCGGACACAAGGTACCAAGGGCCGGACACAAGGTAACAAGGGCCGGACACAAGGTAACAAGGGCCGGACGCAAGGTACCAAGGGCCGGACACAAGGTACCAAGGGCCGGACACAAGGTACCAAGGGCCGGGCGCAAGGTACCAAGGGGCGGCATCACTTCCTCTAATCCAGGAGGATATTTAGGGACACCAGGAACACAAAGTAACAAAATCTGGATATAATGTAACAAGTTAGTTTGACTTCACCAAATCCAGAAACTTTATGAACATCAGTCATAAAAACAACAAGGACTGGATACAATGTAACAAGTTGGCCTCGCCTACTATAAACCAGGAGATTTACAAGGACTGGGTACAATGTAACAAGCCAAGAGATATAGTGACACCAGGAACACAAAGTAACAAGGACCGGATACAAAGTAGTTAGACTTCTGGAAATCCAAAATATTTAGGTAAAATCAGTAATAAAAAGGAACAAGCAGCGGATACAATGTAACAAGTTTGTTCCATCTAATCCAGAATCTGTAGGAACATCAGTGACAAGGACTGGATACAATGTAACAAGTTAGTTGGACCTCTAAATCCAGAACATATGGGGAACATCAGTTGATAAAAAGTAACAAGGAGCAGACACAATGTAACAAGTTTGGCCAACCCAAGGGATTTAATGACAGCCGGGACACAAAGTAACAAGGACAGGATACAATGTAACAAGTTGGCCTCACTCACTATAAGCCAGGAGATTTACTGACATAAAGGAACAAGGACCGGGTCCAAATGTAACAAGTTAGTCCAATCCAAGAGATTTAGTGACACCAGGAACAATGTAACAGGGGCTGGAAGGGATACAATGTAACAAAATGTCTCACCACCTACAATCCAGAAGATGACTTTAGAGACACAATGTAACAGGCAGGGCTGGAAGGATACAATATACCAGGGGGGCTGCAGACAATTCTAAAACCTCCCACAGAAGTGAGGGGTCCTCAGACACAAAGGAACACTCATCCGATACAATGTAACACGCCGGGGACCATCACCCACCTTGTAGCACAGCAGCATGAGAAGGGTGGCCAGGTTCCTAGTGACGCCCCCCATAGTGATCTGCGGGGTCCCCTCCCGAGTCCGGACAGCCGGGGGCCAAATCCGGGGGCCACAACTCGCGCCGCTCCTCAATGTGAGACTCGTGCCGGACGGGCTCAGTCCCTCCACATAGTGCGGCAATCCGGGGGTTACTGGGGGTCCGGAGGGATGGACGGAAGGGACTGTGAGGCCGGAGGGATGGGACTGAGGGACGGACGGGACTCGGCTCTGCTCCTGGCCGGGAATGAGGGGCGCCCCCGGACTGCTCCGCCTTTACATGAAAGAGAGGAGAGAGGAGGGGAGGGGGAGGAGTCTGTAGGATGGAGGGGGAGGAGTCTGTAGGATGGAGGGGGAGGGGGGAGAGCAGGAGAGGAGACAATGGGGACTTAACCCTTTCCTGGTTGACGTCTTAACCCCTCCACTGCTGAGCCCCCCACCCCCCCCCCCCCCCAGGTGATTCTCAGTCTATTGTCTCTGCAGATCAGACAAGGAGGAGGGTGAGAGACTTTCTTCTGTCTGTCTGAGAGGAAGGTCCCCTGTCCTTCTGTCTGAGAGCCTCTGATTGGCAGCAGATTGCCAGCTCTTCGGCTCACAGGACACGCGCAGAGCGATCGTTCCATCTGCAGACGTGTGACTGTACCCCCCCCCCCCCCAGACACCCCCTCACCCCCCCATACTGAGACCCCCCCCCATACAGATACCCCTCATACAGAGACCCCTCACCCCCCCCATACAGTCCCCCCATACAGAGACCCCCCCCATACAGAGACACCCCCCATACAGAGACACCCCCACACAGAGACCCCCCCACACAGAGACCCCTCCATACAGAGACCCCTCACCCCCCCCCATACAGAGACCCCCCCATACAGAGACCCCCCCCATACAGAGACACCCTCCCATACAGAGACCCCCCCCCATACAGAGACCCCCCCATACAGAGCCCCCCCCCATACAGAGACACCCTCACATACAGAGACCCCCCCCATACAGAGACACCCTCCCATACAGAGACACCCTTCCATACAGAGACACCCTCCCATACAGAGACCCCCCCCCCATACAGACACCCCTCATCCCCCCCATACAGACACCCCTCACCCCCCCATACAGACACCCCTCACCCCCCCATACAGACACCCCTCATCCCCCCATACAGACACCCCTCATCCCCCCCATACAGACACCCCTCACCCCCCCATACAGACACCCCTCACCCCCCATACAGACACCCCTCACCCCCCATACAGACACCCCTCACCCCCCCCCATACAGAGACCCCCTCACCCCCCCTATACAGACACCCCTCACCCCCCCCATACAGAGACCCCTCACCCCCCATACAGACACCCCTCACCCCCCCATACAGAGACCCCCCATACAGACACCCCTCACCCCCCATACAGACACCCCTCACCCCCCATAAAGACACCCCTCATCCCCCCCATACAGACACCCCTCACCCCCCCAATACAGACACCCCTCATCCCCCCCATACAGACACCCCTCACCCCCCCCCATACAGACACCCCTCATCCCCCCATACAGACACCCCCTCACCCCCCATACAGACACCCCTCATCCCCCCATACAGACACCCCCTCCCCCCCATACAGACACCCCTCATCCCCCCCATACAGACACCCCCTCCCCCCCCCATACAGACACCCCTCATCCCCCCCATACAGACACCCCTCACCCCCCCCATACAGACACCCCTCATCCCCCCCATACAGACACCCCCCCCCCCCCCCATAAAGACACCCCTCATCCCCCCCATACAGACACCCCCTCCCCCCCCATACAGACACCCCTCATCCCCCCCATACAGACACCCCCCCCCCCATACAGACACCCCTCCCCCCCCATACAGACACCCCTCATCCCCCCCATACAGACACCCCCTCCCCCCCATACAGACACCCCTCATCCCCCCCATACAGACACCCCCCCCCCCCCCCCATACAGACACCCCTCATCCCCCCCATACAGACACCCCTCATCCCCCCCCCCCATACAGACACCCCTCACCCCCCCATACAGACAGGGGAGGGGCATTTTACAGGGCACAGCGGCAACAATAGGCACAGTGGTGACAATTAAAGGGCACAGTGGCATCAATTGGGACAGTAGCGACAGTTGATGGGCAGAGTGGCTGCTCTTGATGGCATGGCACAGTGGTGATAATTGATGGCACAGTGGCTTCATTTTTTGGGCACAGTGAGGCTGCAATTGTTTTTTTTTTTCCGTTTGCGCCCCCCCCAGAAATTTTGAGCACCAGCCGCCACAGGCTTCCACTCAGTGTCCACCACCCCTCTCTACCAATCCCTCCACTGGTCTCCATTCAGTGTCCTCCACCCCTCTCTACCAATCCCTCCACTGGTCTCCATTCAGTGTCCTCCACCCCTCTCTACCAATCCCTCCACTGGTCTCCATTCAGTGTCCTCCACCCCTCTCTACCAATCCCTCCACTGGTCTCCATTCAGTGTCCTCCACCCCTCTCTGCCAATCCCTCCACTGGTCACCATTCAGTGTCCTCCACCCCTCTCTGCCAATCCCTCCACTGGTCTCCATTCAGTGTCCTCCACCCCTCTCTGCCAATCCCTCCACTGGTCACCATTCAGTGTCCTCCACCCCTCTCTGCCAATCCCTCCACTGGCCTCCATTCAGTGTCCTCCACCCCTCTCTGCCAATCCCTCCACTGGTCTCCATTCAGTGTCCTCCACCCCTCTCCGCCAATCCCTCCACTGGTCTCCATTCAGTGTCCTCCACCCCTCTCTGCCAATCCCTCCACTGGCCTCCATTCAGTGTCCACCACCTCTCTCTACCAATCCCTCCACTGGTCTCCACTCAGTGTCCACTAGACATGTTCACAGAATTTTTTTTCGTTTTTTTTGTTCCGTTTCGTATCGTTCCGTGGGTTCGTTTCCGTTCGTTTTTCGTAAGACGCCCGTTTTCCTGTTCGTTCCCGTTCGTTTTTCGTATGACGGGATTTTTTCGTATTCCGATCGTTTCGTATTTTGGTTACCGTTTTATTTTCGTACATGCGGGATGGTTCGTTATTCTGTTTAATTCATGTTCGTTACTTGTTAGACAATAATTTTCGTGAATTTTCGTCGTTTTGTACTTTCGTAAATATATCGCGGGATTCGCGGCACTTTCAACACGCGGCTCATCCATATTAACTATTGTTAAGCCCCATACACTTGGTCAGACTTTTTTAACAACAAACATAAAAACGATAGTTTTTCCGAACGTTCGTTCGTTTTTAAACTCCATCAGAAAACCATTTTTGGGTTCAAAAGTCTGGCCAACTGATCTCTCTTCAGACGAAAATCCACAGAAAAGTTTATTTGGCTTTTCTGTACTACTCTGCACAAAAGAGAAGCTGCTTCACTAACTAACTACACTCACTGTCCATTCAAAAAAACGAAAATTACATCTATAACAAAAGATTTGCATTCTGTATTTTGAAACCAAATTACGAACAGAAAAAAGGAATTCAGAATACAGAATACAAATCTTTTGTTATAGATGTCATATGAACATACAAACAGAAAAAGGAATCAAACAAAATACAGAATGAAAATCTTTTGTTAGATGTCATATGAACATAGACTGAAAATCAAAATACGAACAGAACAAGGATTCAAACAAAATACAGAATGAAAATCTTTTGTTAGATGTCATATGAACATACGACTGAAAATCAAAATACGAACAGAACAAGGATTCAAACAAAATACAGAATGAAAATCTTTTGTTAGATGTCATATGAACATACGACTGAAAATCAAAATACGAACAGAACAAGGATTCAAACAAAATATCATTTTCGTTCTTTTGCTGTTTTCGTTTTGTCGTATTTTCGTCGGATCGTTCGTTCGTATTTGCGGTTGTTCGTTATGCGGCTCATTCGTAATCCTGTCGTTTTTGTATTTTGGTGCTTTCATTTTTTTGTATGTACACATTATTCTGCGGGTACGAAAATGAACATTTTCGTACGAAAATAACATTCGTACGAACGGGAATGCACATATCTAGTGTCCACCACCCCTCTCTACCAATCCCTCCACTGACCTCTATTCAGTGTCCTCCACCCCTCTCTACCAATCCCTCCACTGGTCTCCATTCAGTGTCCTCCACCCCTCTCTACCAATCCCTCCACTGGTCTCCATTCAGTGTCCACCACCCCTCTCTACCAATCCCTCCACTGACCTCCATTCAGTGTCCTCCACCCCTCTCTACCAATCCCTCCACTGGTCTCCATTCAGTGTCCTCCACCCCTCTCTACCAATCCCTCCACTGGTCTCCATTCAGTGTCCTCCACCCCTCTCTATCAATCCCTCCACTGGTCTCCATTCAGTGTCCTCCACCCCTCTCTATCAATCCCTCCACTGGTCTCCATTCAGTGTCCTCCACCCCTCTCTGCCAATCCCTCCACTGGTCACCATTCAGTGTCCTCCACCCCTCTCTACCAATCCCTCCACTGGTCTCCATTCAGTGTCCTCCACCCCTCTCTACCAATCCCTCCACTGGTCTCCATTCAGTGTCCTCCACCCCTCTCTGCCAATCCCTCCACTGGTCACCATTCAGTGTCCTCCACCCCTCTCTGCCAATCCCTCCACTGGCCTCCATTCAGTGTCCTCCACCCCTTTCTGCCAATCCCTCCACTGACTTCCATTCAGTGTCCTCCACCCCTCTCTGCCAATCTCTCCACTGGCCTCCATTCAGTGTCCTCCACCCCTCTCTACCAATCCCTCCACTGGTCTCCATTCAGTGTCCTCCACCCCTCTCTACCAATCCCTCCACTGGCCTCCATTCAGTGTCCTCCACCCCTCTCTGCCAATCCCTCCACTGGCCTCCATTCAGTGTCCTCCACCCTCTCTTCCAATCCCTCCACTGGTCTCCATTCTGTGTCCTCCACCCCTCTCTACCAATCCCTCCACTGGTCTCCATTCAGTGTCCTCCACCCCTCTCTACCAATCCCTCCACTGACCTCCGATTGTCGAGCGAATTAAATTAAAAAAACTACAACATACAGTACAAAGCCATTCACAACTCTGCCCTGAGCTCCATCACCCATCTCATTTCCAAATATCGCCCAAACTGTCCACCCAAGACCTCCTGCTTCCAAGCTCTCTTGTCTCCTCCTTCCTCCCCATGCTCATCTCCAGGACTTCTCCTGAGCCTCTCCCATCCTCTGGAACTCTTTACCTCAATCTGTCTGGCTATCCCCTACTCTGACTGCCTTTAGGGGATCCCTGAAAACCCATCTCTTCGGGGAAGCCTATCACACCTCCAACTAACTGAACTTTTACTTTAGGGTCGTTGTCCTGCTGGAAGGTGAACCTCCCCCCAGTCTCAAGTCTTTTGCAGGTTTTCTTCTAAGATTGTCCTGTATTTGTCTCCATCCATCTTCCCATCAACTCTGACCAGCTTCCCTGTCCCTGCTGAAGAAAAGCATCCCCACCACATGATGCTGCCACCACCATGTTTCACAGTGGGGATGGTGTGTTCAGGGTGATGTGCAGTGTTAGTTTTCCCCCCACACATAGCGGCCAAAAAGTTGAATTTTGGTGTCATGTGACCAGAGCCCCTTCTTCCACATGTTTGCTGTGTCCCCTCCTCCACATGGCTTCTCACAAACTGCAAACAGGACTTCTTATGTCTTTCTTTCTCCAATGTCTTTCTTCTTGTCACTCTTCCATAAAGGGCAGATTTGTGGAGAGACCACTAATAGTTGTCCTGTGGACAGATTCTCCCCCATGAGCTGTGGATCCCTGCAGCTCCTCCAGAGTTACCATGGGACCTCCTGGCTGCTTCTCTGATGAATGCTCTCCTTGCCCGGCCCGGTCAGTTTAGGTGGACGGCCATGTCTTGGTAGGTTTGCAGTTGTGCCATACTCTTTCCATTTTCCGATGATGGATTGAACAGAAGCTCCGTGAGATCTTCAAAGCTTGGGAGATTTTATTATATAACCTAACCCTGCTTTATACTTCTCCACAACTTTATCCCTGACCTCTCTGGTGTGTTCCTCGGCCTTCATGATGCTGTTTGTTCACTAAGGTTCTCCAACAAACCTCTGAGGGCTTCACAGAACCGCTGTATTTATACTGAGATTACATGACACACAGGTGGACTCTATTTACTAATTAGGAGACTTCTGAAGGCAATTGGTTCCACTAGATTTTAGTTATCAGAGTAAAGGGGGCTGAATACAAATGCCCCTCCCCCCACACTTTTCACATATTTATTTATCATTTTCCTTCCACTTCACAATTATGTAACACTTTGTGTTGGTCCATCACATAAAATCCCAATAAAATCCGTTTAAGTTTTTGGTTGTAACATGAGAAAATGTGGGAATTTTCAAGGGGTATGAATACTTTTTCAAGGCGCTGTATATAGAGGGGGTGTGAATACTTTTTCAAGGCTCTGTATATAGGAGGGGTATGAATACTTTTTCTAGGCGCTGTATATAGAGGGGTATGAATACTTTTTCTAGGAGCTGTATATAGAGGGGGTATGAATACTTTTTCTAGGCGCTGTATATAGGAGGGGTATGAATACTTTTTCTAGGCGCTGTATATAGAGGGGTATGAATACTTTTTCAAGGCACTGTATATAGAGGGGTATGAATACTTTTTCAATGCTCTGTATGAGTGAGGACCAGCGGACATCCCCCATCTGCCAGTCTATGGCCAGGGGACCGTGCATGCGCTGGGTCTGCCAGTGTAACCCTCAGCTGGACCTTCAGGCCCACATTGCTGCATTTCTACTACAGGACCAGAGACCGGCATAGAAAGCACCAAACCGGATCATTATTCACCTCGGATTGCAACAAATTGGCTGACCCCGCATGCTGCATGTAGGGGCAGCCCATCCATTCTCAATGGCCAGAGAAACAAGTCCCCTGGCTCTTTTCCAAAAGCGCTCCACACCGGACCCACGAGGTGCTGCGGCACCGGGGCTTGGGGCAAGGGGTGGGCAGGAGGGGAACTGTGGTATATTGTGAGGGTGGGGGTACCGCAAGCAGATTGGGGGGGATTTGTGTAGGAAGGGGGAATTTGAGGGGGGGACAGGGGGGTAAGTATTGTTTTAGTTGGGGAAATTTAGAGGGGGGGGGGGGTGACAGGAGGTAAGTATTGTTTTCGTTGGGGAAATTTAGAGAGGGGGGACAGGGGGTAAGTATTGTGTTAGTTGGGGAAATTTTGAGGGGTGACAGAGGGTAAGTATTGTTTTAGTTGGGGAAATTTGGGGGGGCAGGCAACAGGGGGTAAGTATTGTTTTAATTGGGGAAATTTGGGGGGGCAGGCGACAGGGGGTAAGTATTGTTTTAATTGGGGAAATTTGGGGGGGCAGGCGACAGGGGGTAAGTATTGTTTTAGTTGGGGAAATTTGGGGGCAGCGACAGGGGGTAAGTATTGTTTTCGTTGGGGAAATTTGGGGGAGTGACAGGGGGTAAGTATTGTTTTAGTTGGGGAAATTTGGGGGGGGGGGCGACAGGGGGTAAGTATTGTTTTAGTTGGGGAAATTTGGGGGGGGGCGACAGGGGGTAAGTGTTGTTTTAGTTGGGGAATTTTGGGGGGGCCACAGGGGGTAAGTATTGTTTTCGTTGGGGAAATTTAGAGGGGGGGACAGGGGGTAAGTGTTGTTTTAATTGGGGAAATTTAGGGGGTTAGTATTGTTTTAGTTGGGGAAATTTGGGGGGGTGACAGGGGGTAAGTATTGTTTTAGTTGGGGAAATTTGGGGGGAGGGGGTTGACAGGGGGTAAGTATTGTTTTATTTGGGAAAATTTTTTGGGGGGTGACAGGGGGTAAGTATTGTTTTAGTTGGGGAGATTTGGGGGGGCAGCAGGGGGTAAGTGTTGTTTTAGTTGGGGAAATTTTGGGGGGTGGCAGGAGGTAAGTATTGTTTTAGTTGGGGAAATTTGGGGGGAGGGGTGACAGGGGGTAAGTATTGGTTTAGTTGGGGAGATTTGGGGGGGTGACAGATGGTAAGTATTTTTTTAGCTGGGAAATTTGGGGGGGGGGGTGACAGATGGGAGGTGAAAGGGGGTGAGTATTGTTTTAGTTGGGGCCCCATAATCTATTGCCTGGGGGCCCCATAATCTCCTATTGCCTGGGGACCCCATAATCTCCTATTGCCCGGTGACCCCATAATCTCCTATTGCCCGGGGACCCCATAATCTCCTATTGCCCGGTGACCCCATAATCTCCTATTGCCAGGGGACCCCATAATCTCCTATTGCCCGGGGACCCCATAATCTCCTATTGCCTGGGGGCCCCATAATCTCCTATTGCCTGGTTGCCCCATAATCTCCTATTGCCCGGGGACCCCATAATCTCCTATTGCCTGGTTGCCCCATAATCTCCTATTGCCCGGGGGGCCCATAATCTCCTATTGCCCGGGGACCCCATAATCTCCTATTGCCTGGGGGACCCCATAATCTCCTATTGCCCGGGGACCCCATAATCTCCTATTGCCCGGGGACCCCATAATCTCCTATCGCCTGGGGGACCCCATAATCTCCTATTGCCCGGGGACCCCATAATCTCCTATTGCCCGGGGACCCCATAATCTCCTTTTGCCTGGTTGCCCCATAATCTCCTATTGCCCGGGGACCCCATAATCTCCTTTTGCCTGGTTGCCCCATAATCTCCTATTGCCCGGGGACCCCATGAGTTGTCAGTCCGCCCCTCGGACGCAAGTCCACAAAGAGGAGCAAGATGAGCCAAATAAACCCCATCCCCACCCCCTGGGGGCCACTATGGCCTATTCTGCCTCAGCGGCTGGGTGGAAACTCTTTATTTTTTTTACCTATTTTCCATAAAGTGCTAATAATCGCGTTCTATGATTTCTATCCCCCCCGGCCCTGGATCTCTCCCAAGCTGTCCATAAGGGCCGAATTACGGGCCCAGTGAAGATGAAAGGGAATCTCCACCATTATCTCCTCTTGTGATCTTCATTGTTTGATGTTGAATGGTCTGTAGAGGATGTGAGTCTATTATTATGGACTATTTGTCCCCCCCCCCCCCTCTGGGTAGAGGAAGCCCATTCAGGATGTGGTCTCTCCCGGTGGGGGGTGGTCTTCACCTTGAGGGTCTTGGCTTGGCCAATAAAAGGTGCTCTATTGTTGTTTATTGCGTTGGGGGGGGTTTACAAACCACCTTGTAATGTGGAGGCTTCATAAAAAGTCTCAAATCTCTGAGTTTTATCACTTCTTCTACTGAAACCCCCCCCCCCCCCACCGCCCCCCCCCCCCACAGTGGCCATGGGGGGGATTAAAGGGCCAATAAAATAAGGGCTTATACTGGAGAGCCTTGAATACTGCTGGCGTCTGCATCTGGAAAAGATCTCAGACCATCGATGGACAAAACGATCGTATTGGGGGGTGGGGGGGATTCCGGGACGCGCAACTGGCCTTATCCCAGTAGGGGGCATATTCCCACCATGGGCCGCCAATGCGCCCAAAAAATACGGACCATGAACCATCTATGGCAGCTCACCTGAATGCACCTTGTTGCGTTGGCCCAGGTTGCGACGCATGCCGATCAAGCTATTGCATAAGGGTACGCACCCCAAAAGCCCAAACGCACACTACCGATCGCTCAGGGGCCCGGATTCATGTAGATCAGCGGATCTTTAGATCCGCTAGATCTACGTCTTTTACGATCCGCCGGTGCAATTTAGCGAGGCTAGTGCATGATTCATAAAGCACTTACCTCGCAAATTGCACCGTCGGATCCTAACTCCCCCCGGCGGAATGCAAATTCCGCGGCTAGGGGGAGTGTACAATTTAAATCAGGCGCGTTCCCGCGCCGATTTAACTGCGCATGCGCCGTTGGCGAAAAAGCCCAGTGCGCATGCTCCAAATGACGTCGCTAGGACGTCATTGTTTTCGGCGGCTAGGTTACTTACGGCCATCCGTATTCCCGACGTACTTACGCAAACAACGTAACAAATTTAAAACTCGGCGCGGGAACGTCGGCCATACTTAACATTAGCTACCCCTCATATTAGCAGGGGTAGCTATCCGCCAGAAAAAGCCGAGCGCAAACGACGTTGAAAAAGAGCGACGGGCGGGCGTACGGACGTGAATCGGCGGTTCTCCTCATTTGCATATGCGACGTGTAAAAAAAAGCGACGACACCTAGCGGCCGGCGGGAGATTGCAGCCTAAGATCCGACTGGTGTAAGTCACTTACACCAGTCGGATCTAAGGGAGATCTATGCGGAACTGATTCTTATCAATCAGTCGCATAGATCCGACCGTGGGCTCTCACAGATACGACGGCGGATCAGGAGATCCGCCGTCGTATCTCTTGATGAATCTGCCCCACTGTGCTCATTCCGAAAGGGAAGTGGCCGGTAAATGACATATTTACCGGCCCCTTTCCCACTCCTAAAACATCCCAGCAGCAACAGCCGATAGGATAGGAGGGAAGCTGCCAGCGCTGCAGGGGGGGGGGGGGGAATGGGAGCCAAGGCGGTAGGGGGAATCGGTGCTGCACAGGGTGATTAGGGTGTGCCTTGGCCCACCTGGCACACCCAGTGCGCACGCCTATGTCACTACCTGTTTTAACCCTATTTTTGCTGACCAACCCGCGTGCAGGGCAGGACTTAGGGTGGTTAGGCTTGAGTGTTGATTGAGGGGCCCCCTGGAGCCGAGAAGCGGGGGGGGGGGGTCGAAGTTGTTGAGCGGGGGGGTGACGCCGATCGTAGCTGATCAAAGTTGTTGCGCGGTGGGGGGGCTACCACCGATCCGAGTTGTTGAGTAGGGGGGGTGCCGCCGATCAAAGCTAACCAAAGTTATTGTGCTGTGGGGAGCTGCCGCCGATCCGAGTTGTTGAGCAGGGGGAGGTGCCGCCGATCAAAGCTAACTAAAGTTATTGGTGGGGGGGTGCCGCCAATCGAAGTTGTTGAGCAGGGGGGTCGTCGATTGATCAAAGTTGTTGAGGGGGGGCGCTTGCCGAACGTAGTTGTTGAGCAGGGGGGCCCCGGAGGAGTAAGGAGGACTTCTTACCTCATCATCAGCAGCGGCATGGCTCTTCCTGCTTCCTCCTCCCGGGTGCCCCTTATTGGGCTTGAGTGTTGAGTGAGGGGCCCCCTGGAGCCGAGAAGCGGGGGGGTCTAAGTTGTTGAGCGGGGGGTGCCGCTGATCGAAGTTGTTGTACAGTGGGTGGGGGGGCTGCCGCCAATCCGAGTTGTTGAGCGAGGGGGGGTGCCGCCGATCGAAGCTGACCGAGGTTGTTGCGTAGTGGTGGGGGGTGCCGCCGATCAGAGTTGTTGAGCAGGAGGGGTCGCTGATTGATCGAAGTTGTTGAGGGGGGGGACCCCGGGGGGGGGGTGAAGAGGACTTCTTACCTCTTCATCAGCAGCTGCTTCCTCCTCCCTGGGCCCCCTATTGGGCGGGGCCCATGGGCTTGAGCCCAGTCAAGCCCAATGGTAAGTCCGGCCCTGCCCGCGTGCATTGCATGCAGTTTGCGGCGCTTCCCCGTTCAAGCTTGAATGGCTCACGTTTGGCCAGTCGTGACTTGTTAGATAGGCGCAGGCGGGGAGCGGCGGCATTTAAAAAAAAAACTCCCATCTGCTGCCCATTTCAGCGCAAACGCCCTATTTACGCAATTTGGAAACGACAGGAGAACTGCCCCCATTTTTGCCCACGCTTGCCAAATGGCGTCAAAAGGCACGACACGCATTTGGGATCCCATTAAGAATAACGCCACCCGAATGCGTGTCGTGCACTTTGACGCAAATTTGGCAAGCGCAGGCAGAAACGGGGATCAGTTCTGCCGGCAATTCCAATTCGCGATGGGGGGGGTTTTACATGCCGCTGCCGCCTGCGCCTATCTAATGTGTCACGATTGGCCAAACATGACCCAGAAACGGGGGCAGGTTCTGCCGGCAATTCCATATTTGCGTAAACACGCAAATAAGGCCTTTGCGCTGAAAATAGCCACAATTATCTTGCAGCAAAAAAAACGCTTCGTGTTCCGATATGCTCCAATGTGATTGGGAGGCCCCACACTTGGGAATGCGCCCTCGCGTTATTTGCTCGTTTTTGTAGCGGCGCCATTCCTTTTGAAACGGGTCATAAAATGCAGCAAAGAAAGCTCATGTACTACATTTTGGCACTGATTCAGGTGTGTTGGGACTTGTGCGTTTCGCCGCAAAAAAAAAAGCAAATAATGGCCCCCGAAAGCAAGTTGCCCGTTTTGCCGCGATTCCGAGATGCTGAAATGTGAATGGCGCCTCTCACTTGCGAATGTACCCTCGCGTTTTTTGTGCCTTTTTGCAAGTTTTTTTGTAGCGGTACCGTTCATTTTGAATGGGCCTCCCTCCGATCCAAAAAATGCGCCAAGGAAGCTCGCGCGCCAAATTTTGGGGTGTTTGGTGTTGCGCATTTTGCCGCAATTTTCACATGTGAACCTCCGCCCCCGGTCTCAAGTCTTTTGCAGGTTTTCTTCTAAGATTGTCCTGTATTTGTCTCCATCTATCTTCCCATCAACTCTGACCAGCTTCCCTGCTTCCCTGTCCCTGCTGAAGAAAAGCATCCCCACCACATGATGCTGCCACCACCATGTTTCACGGTGGGGATGGTGTGTTCAGGGTGATGTGCAGTGTTAGTTTTCCCCCCACACATAGCGTTTTTTTGTTGAATTTTGGTGTCATGTGACCAGAGCACCTTCTTCCACATGTTTGCTGTGTCCCCTCCCCCACATGTTTGCTGTGTCCCCTCCCCCACATGGCTTCTCACAAACTACAAACAGGACTTCTTATGTCTTTCTTCCTCCAATGTCTTTCTTCTTGTCACTCTTCCATAAAGGGCAGATGTGTGGAGAGACCACTAATAGTTGTCCTGTGGACAGATTCTCCCCCCTGAGCTGTGCAGCTCCTCCAGAGTCACCATGGGCCTCCTGGCTGCTTCTCTGATGAATGCTCTCCTTGCCCGGCCCGGTCAGTTTAGGTGGACGGCCATGTCTTGGTAGGTTTGCAGTTGTGCCATACTCTTTTCATTTTCTGATGATGGATTGAACAGAAGCTCCGTGAGATCTTCAAAGCTTGGGAGATTTTTTATTATAACCTAACCCTGCTTTAAACTTCTCCACAACTATATCCCCGACCTGTCTGGTGTGTTCCTTGGCCTTCATGATGCTGTTTGTTCACTAAGGTTCTCTAACAGACCCCTGAGGGCTTCACAGAACAGCTGTATTTATACTGAGATTACATGACACACAGGTGGACTCTCTAATTAGGTGACTTCTGAAGGCAATTGGTTCCCCTAGATTTTAGTTATCAGAGTAAAGGGGGCTGAATACAAATGCCCCCCCCCCCCCCACACTTTTCACATATTTATTTGTATCATTTATAATTTTCCTTCCACTTCACAATTAGGTGACACTTTGTGTTGGTCCATCACATAAAATCCCAATATAATACATTTACGTTTTTGGTTGTGACATGACAAGATGTGGGGAATTTTTTCAAGGGGTATGAATACTTTTTCACTGTATTATTTGAGTGTAAAAGATAAAAGAAGATTTCTGTCCCGGGAATCCTGTGATCTCCTTTCCAAGTCCAGATCCCGGGGGCCACAGAGAGACATCTTCTCCTTGTTTACCCCATCTGGGGAGAAGGAAGTCTCAGCTGCCCAAACACAACGTGTGACAATGACAGGGAGGGACCCGCAAAGCAAACACACAATATGGAGTGCAGCGGGCGGCACGTGTACGTAGAGAAGGGGGCGGGGCAAGACTGGGAGAGGGACCCAGGGGGGGGGGGGCATTTTTATTTCATCACATCATCACTTTATTTGGGAGATATCAGATATGACAATATATCACCTGTATACACCAGACCCCTCCCCCCCCCCCTGGGTCATTTCTGTATAAGGGAGGAAGGGGGCAGGAATAACCATTTTTATTATGATTATTTAAGTGTATTTTTAATAATATTAGGTGTATTCTAATAACCACAATGATGATAATAATATTTATTAAAATGTATCCTAAACAACATTTAAGCGCATTATAATAATAATAATATTAATAACAACAACAATAATAATAATAAGAATAATATTTATTACAATGTATCTTAGTATGAATAATATTGTATTCTAATAATAATCATAATGGTGATAATAATATTTATTAAAGTGAATTCTAATAATAATAATATTAGCAATTAAAAAAAATATATTTATTCAAATGTATCGTAATATGATGAATATTTATTAAAATGCATTCTAATAATAATATAAATATTAATAATAATAGGAATACAAATTATGGGGCAGATCCACAAAGAGAGTACGCCGGCGTATCTAGTGATACGCCGGCGTACTTTCAAATTTCCCACGTTGTATCTTTGTTTTGAATCCTCTTAGATGCAATTCTTCGGCGTCCGCTGGGTGGCGTTCCCGTCGTATTCCGCGTCGAGTATGCAAATTAGCTATTTCCAATGATCCACGAACGTACGAGCTCCTGTCGCATTCTTTTACGTCGTTTCCGTTTGGCTTTTTTCGGCGTATAGTTAAAGCTGGTATTTGGTGGCGTACGCAATGTTAAGTATGGCCGTCGTTCCCGCGTCGGATTTGAAAATATTTTATTTTGTTTGCGTAAGTCGTCCGTGAATGGGGCTGGACGTAATTTAAGTCCACGTCAAAACAATGAC
Source organism: Rana temporaria (assembly GCF_905171775.1). Taxonomy (NCBI): domain Eukaryota; kingdom Metazoa; phylum Chordata; class Amphibia; order Anura; family Ranidae; genus Rana; species Rana temporaria. The sequence goes on along the minus strand of NC_053493.1, from coordinate 420,942,699 downwards.
GTCCTTGCGACGTCATTTAGCGCAATGCACGGGGGGAAATTTAGGGACGGCGCATTCGCAGTTCGTTCGGCGCGGGGACGCGCTTCATTTAAATGAAACACGCCCCCTACTCGCCGATTTGAATTACGCACCGTTACGCCACGAGAGATACACTACGCCGCCGTAACTTACGGCGCAAATTCTTTGTGGATTCAAAGATTAAAAAAGTAAGTTACAGCGGCGTAGCGTATTTCACATACGCTGCGCCCATGCAATTGTACGAGGATCTGCCCCTATATATACTAAAATGAATCTTATAGCTGGATTCAGAGAGAGTTACGCCGGCGTATCAGTAGATACGCCGACGTAACTCTGAATCGACGCCGTCGTAAATTTAAGCGTATTCTGGTAACCAGATACGCTTAAATTAGGCTAAGATACGAGCGGCGTAAGTCTCCTACGCCGTCGTATCTTAGGGTGCAATTTTTACGCTGGCCGCTAGGTGGCGCTTCTGTTGAGTTCGGCGTAGAATATGCAAATGCCTAGATACGCCCATTCACGAACGTACGTACGCCCGGCGCAGTAAAGACACGCAGTTTCCGGAAGAGATACGCCGCGTAACGATAAAGCTGCCCCCTAGGTGGCCTAGCCAATGTTAAGTATGGCCGTCGTTCCCGCGTCGAAATTTGATATTTTTACGCCGTTTGCGTAAGTCGTCCGTGAATGAGGCTGGACGTAATTTACGTTCACGTCGAAACCAATACGTCCTTGCGGCGTACTTTGGAGCAATGCACACTGGGATATGTACACGGACGGCATGCGCCGTTCATAAAAAATTTCAATCACGTCGGGTCACCAATCATTTCCATAAAACACGCCCCCTCATCCTCATTTGAATTAGGCGCGCTTACGCCGGCCCCATTTACGCTACGCTGCCGTAAGTTAGGAGACAAGTGCTTTGTGAATACAGTACTTGCCTCTCTGACTTAAGGCAGCGTAGCGTAAATACGATACGCTACGCCGCCTCAAAGATGCGCCGCCATACCTGAATCCAGCTATTAGTATGAATAATATTTATTAAAGTGTATTCTAATAATAATAATAAATGCAATAATAATAATATTTATTAAAATGTATCCTAATATTAATTATATATATAATAATTGTATTTATGTGAGATACAACTGGTGTACAAAAAACAACTGGTGTACAAAATGTGATATCTTGTAATTAGCTGGCATAATTTTAAGACATATTTTAATATAATAATTGTGTACTAAAAAAAAAATGTGGTAAATTGGTAATTAATACATAAATTAAAATAAATAAATAAAATAAAAATACATACGATTAAAGTTAAATCTCAACATTCTATCTAAAAAAAAAAAAATTCAATTATTTTATGTGAATATTTCCCCCCAAAAAATTGTGCTTGTAAGACTGTTGAGAAAATACGCATAATATTCACATAATATTTATATGTGTATTATAGCTATATTTAGTTATTTATTTATTTATTTATTTATTTATTTATTTATTAAAATGCTTATAAAACAACAGCGCAGTCTTACACACGTGCCTCGATGCGCTGAGTTATATACTGTATATAATTGTTAAAGTTACTGTATATATATAATAATAATAATAATAATAATATATATATTGTATTTATTTATGTGAGAGTTGGTGTGCAGAGACAAAAAAACAAACAAAAAACAACTGGTGTACAAATGTGATATCTTGTAATTAGCTAATATCATTTTAAGACATATTTTAATATAACAATTGTGTACTAAAAAAAAAAAAAATTGGTTAATTGGTAATTAATACATTAATTTAAATAAATAAAATACAAATACATAACGTTGTGCTATGATTAAAGTTAAATCCCAACATTCTATCTAAAAATCTTTTACAATTTTTTTATTACATTCAATCTAATTTTATTGTGAAATTATAATACAAACATTAATAAATTCAAGCATATAAAAAAATAAATAGTATAGTTATTTCATCTAGCCAATTTCATATACATTTTTACACATAACTGAGGAAACAAAACAAAACAACAAACAAACAAACAAAAAAAAAACTGGTGTACAAATGTGAAATAAATAATAATAATAATAACATATTATATATATATATATATATATATATATAAAATTGTATTTATGTATGTGAGAGTTGGCATGCAGAGACCAAAAAAAAAAAAAAAAAAAAGCAACTGGTGTACAAATGTGATTTTAAGACATATTTTAATATAATTGTGTACTAAAAAAAAAATTGGGTTAATTGGTAATTAATACATAAATTCAAATTAATAAATAAATAAAATAAAATAAAAATACATAACGTTGTGCTATGATTAAAGTTAAATCCCAACATTGGGCCAGATTCACAGAAAAGGTACGCTGGAGAATCTGCTGATACTCCGGCGTACTTTCAAATTTGCCGCGTCGTATCTTTATTTGTAATTCACAAACAAAGATACAACGGCATTTGGCTAAGATCCGACAGGCGTACGGCTTCGGATCTTAGGATGCAATACTTCGGCGGCCGCTGGGCGTCATTTTCCGCATCAGGTATGCTAATTAGCTGTTTACGGCGATCCACGAAGGTACGCGCGTTCGTCGCATTCTCTTACGTCGTCGCTAGTCGGCTTTTCGGGTCGCAAAGTTACAATAGACAGCCCATGTTAAAGTATGGCCGTCGTACCCGCGTCGATTTTCATTTTTTTTTTTTTTTGCGTAAGTTGTCCGGGAATACGAAAGTACGTTACGCACGTCGCCGTTCAAAACATTTCGTCGGGGCGACGTCATTTTGCGCAAAGCACGGCGGGAAATTTCAAAACGGAGCATGTGCAGTACGTCCGCCGTAACGTATGCCCTTTACGTTACTCCGCCGCAAGTTTTCAACGTAAGTGCTTGACTCACAAAGCACTTGCGTGTAAACTTGCGGCGGCGTAGCGTAAAGCCGTCCAGTGCAAGCCCGCCTATTCAATTACGCTACGCCGCCGCAAGTTTACACGCAAGTGCTTTGTGAGTCAAGCACTTACGATGAAAACTTGCGGCGGAGTAACGTAAAGGGCATACGTTACGCCGCCGTAATTTTTCGTGAATCTGGCCCTGTATATCTAAAAATATTTTACAATTTTTTTTATGTGAATAATAATCAAACAGCCGTCATTGTTTCTTTACTAACAAAATGTCATATGCCATAAAATGTATTTTGTTACATTGTATGTATTTTATATCTTTTATCCAAAGATGTAGACACCAATCCCAAAAAAGTATCCGCTGTATCTCCCCTAAACGCGCTCATGGCGCTCCGAGAAATATTTCCTTTTTTCCAGACATATTTCTCCGGAGCCTTTTGTTGGCACACAGGGGACCTCTATTGACTTCATCTCCGTTTTTTGGGTCAAAAAATAATCTTTTAAGTTAATCAATAGTCATTAATAGTTAATCGGTTAACACTTTCTCTTCTCCCTCCCCATTAAACTCTCTTCCTGGTGTGACATCTCAGGATTTATTCACACATCTTTTGTATTATCTTCAACAGGACTACAAATGTGTATATTGGGGATTATCCCCCTAATAGAGGGTTTCCCCCTCCTCTCCATCCATGGGGTCCTCCCTGAGCCCAGGCAAGGTCAGTATGGCTCTGCTATGTTATCTGCAGGTAGGTCAGGGAGATAAGAGGCCCCCTACCCTTGTGAACTGCCCCCATGTACGCAGGAAGGGGGGTGGGGGAGGGGAAACCCGGCCTGGGGGGGGGGGGATTCATGCCAGACAGACAGTAGCAGGTCCTGTGGTGTCTTTGATGTTGGGACACTTTTGATGGGGAGAGAAGGAAAAACAAGGAGGAAGTTGTCTGACTTTATGACCTCCGCCGGGATTGGCCAGAGAGAGGACATCTGTCCATCGATTACACGTGTGCAGAATGGGAAACTTTTTTGTTTCGTTTCGTTTTCGTTATCTAAAGAATTTACCTTAGATACATTTGATGAATTATTTTAATTAGTTTTTTTGGAGTTCCTTTAGTTTAGTTTCATTTATTTGTTTTTTAATCTGATTAAAATTTTCTGATTTCGATCAAAATGTATTAAATTCGATCAAATTCGGAAAATTCCAATCGAATTTGACTTCATTCTATTCGAAATTTGAATTTCAGAAGACGTTATATTTGTTCTATTTTATTCTATTATATTGTTTTTTTTTCTATTCTTTTCTTTTTCATTCTAATATTTTCTATTAGAATATATTCTATTCTAAATTCATGTTTCGAAAAACAGTTATATTCATTCTATTCTATTGTTCTCATCTCTCTTCTCTTCTCTTTCATTCTCTTCTCTATCCTTCCACTTCCTCTCCCTCTCCCTCTTCTCTCCTCCCACTTCTCCCCTCTCTCTTCTCTTCTTTTCTCTTCTCTCTCCTCCCTCTCCCTCTTCTCTATCCTTCCCCGTCCTCCTCCCACTTCTCCCCTCTTATTTCTCTTCTCTCTCCTCCCTCTCCCTCTTCTCTTCTCTCTCCCCCCTCTCCCTTTTCTCTTCTCTCTTCTTCCCCTTCCGCTTCCTCTCCCTCTTCCCTGCTTCTCCCCTCTCCCTTTCCCTCTTCTCATCTCTCTTCTCGTCTCTATCCTCCCTCTCCCTCTTCCATTCTCTTCTCTCTCCTCCCCCCTTGTCTTCCTCTCCTTCTTCTCTCCTTCTCCACTTGCCCTTTCCCTCTTTTCCCCTCTCCTGTTTCCTTTTCTCCCCTCTCTCTTCTCTTCTCTCTCCTTCCCCTTCCTCTTCCTCTCCCTCTCCTTCTTCTCTCTTTCTCCCTCTTCTCCACTCTCCCTTTCACTCTTCTCCCCTCTCTATATATATATGTTTTTTAATTCTATCAACTATTTATACTTTAATTCTTGAGAATAGATACGTAACTTGGGGCAGGCTGGTAGGGGCCCCAGTGCATTTCTTTGCCCAGGGGTGCCATGTGCCATTAATGGCACCACAAGACACTTCACACAGAGCAGGTGCCATGGGCTCTAAGGGTAGCCCCAAGCAGACAGCGTCCTGCCCGAGCGTTATATTGGGTTGATGGATGGGGGGGGGGGGGGGGGTGTTTGGAAATGTATTCATGCGAGGATGCTGGGAAGTCTGACCGCTGCCACCCGAGGCAGGTGCATAGGGCGCACTATATTCAGCTCTGCTCTGTTATATTGGGGTCTGAAGGCTGCACTTCCCACCTGTCACAGGGTGCAGCAGGTCCGGCATTTGTGACCTTGTTAAACTTTGTAAGGTGATTATAGAAAAGAAAACAAAGATGTACCATGTTAGCTAATCTAGTAACCAGGGGGCACACTATTATTATACATGTATATGGCGCTGACATATACTGTAGCGCTGTACAGAGAACACAGAGCCAATCACATCAGTCTCTGTACCGGAGGAGCTTATAGGTAGATTCAGAAAGAGTTAGGCCGGCTTATCAGTAGATAAGCCGACCTAACTCCGAATCTACGCTGCCGTATGTTTAAGCGTATTCTCAAACAGAGATACGCTTAAACATATCTAAGATAGGCCGGCTTGCGCCGTCCTATCTTAGATTGCAATTTTTTGGATGGCCGCTACGTGGCGCTTCCATTGCGGTCGGCGTAGATTATGTAAATGAGTTTGTACGCCGATTCACGAACGTACGCCCGGCCGCCGCAGTCGATTTACGCCGTTTCCGTAAGGCCTTAGGCGGCCTAAAGTTATTCCACCTATGAGGTGGAATAACAATGTTAAAGTATGGCCGCCGTTCCCGCCGCGAGGTTCGAATTTTTTACGTCGTTTGCGTAAGTCGTCCGCGAATCGGGAGTTATGTCCTTTACGTCCACGTCAAAATCAATAGGCCCGTACGCGTACTTAGCCGCAATGCGCACTGGGAAATGTAGGTGCCCGGCGCATGCGCAGTAGCAAAAAACTTCAAAAAACATGAGGTCAAGCCTCATTAGCATTAAACACGCCCCCCCAACCAATTTAAATTAGGCGCCTTACGCCCACCGCGATTACACTACGCCGCCCTAAGTAAGGAGGTAAGTGCTTTGAGAATCATGTACTTGCCTCTCTTACTTAAGGCGGCGTAGTGTAAACACGCTAGGCTACGCCGTCTTAAAACTGCGCGGCCGTACCTGAATCTACCTATTACACTTTAATTTCCTCCCTACAGTCACACACTATTATTATTATTCATTTATATAGCGCTGACATATACCGCAGTGCAGTACAGGGAACACTGAGCCAATCACATCAGTCTCTGTACCAGAGGAGCTTACACTCTAATGTCCTCCCACCAGTGGCGTTCGTAAAGGGCGCAGGAGTGATGCCCCCCCCCCCCTCTCCTGCTCTCTCACATAGATAGATTTATGCATTGCATGAATCTATCTATGGTCACCGCTACCGCCCCCTGTTCATGTGCCCGACACATGAATTACAGCGGTGGGGGTGTGTTTTGGAAGCACCTGATTAGAGCCTTTTGAAAGGGTAAACAGCGGGCGCACTGCTGTGCGTTCGCTCATTACTCAGTCTTGATTTAGGGAACCGAATTACATCGCTTCCCTAACACTGACCCGCCTCTCAGCCAATCAGGTGCAGGTCCGGGTCTGGTTATCCTGTCACCTGATTGGCTGAAACAACAGACGCCGTTATTGGACGCCTGACGGGACATGAGGACTGTGTGGAGAAGTGCCTGACCCCCGCAGGAGACCCCGCTCGTCTCCGTCACCCGCTGCCCCACCAAGACAGAGTAAGTGTCGGGCAGATGCCGGGCGGGGGTCACACTGGCAGCATTTGATGGGCACACTGGCAGCATATGATAGG